>NC_056745.1:864183409-864203409 GCF_019279795.1 Protopterus annectens
ACTAAAGGAGTAAACTTGATGATACAGTACATAACAATAAAGCTCAACTGCAAATGCACATTAAAATAGAAATTAAAAAAAACAAAAAAAAACAAAGATAATAACAGAGGTGGGAGAGCAACTGTTGTGTCACTAAGACAGTGAAATAAAACAAAAAAGTAGTTTTAATCAATAGGGAAAATGTCTTTTCTACAAATCCAGCTCATTCAACAAAGGAACTTTCCTTTCCTGGGGTCACTTTACTGCATGCTGCCCAAATCTGGACACATTTCCATAGCAGAGAATGCAAACAATTGAACAAGCCCTTATTAAAATAACAAAATCTTTTGCCAGTTTACCAAACAGAACCCAGCACAGTATAGCTCTAAAGAAAACTGACTGGAATAACTTACCCAACAACTTACCTATGTCCAGGCAACAATTGCAGACAGTACACTTTATTCTCTCAATAAATGCCATGCTGTCCAATATATTAGTCAAATGTATGGTCCATATATGACATTAGATCACAAGCCCAACAGCTGTCTAAAAATCCAGCATAAAAAATCGTTAAGGGGTTTCTCCTCTTCTCATTTCATGTCTCAAAAATTTTGGAACAGCTTTCCTCTGGATATCAAAATAATTCCCCAAATCTATTAACATGAAAATGTTATCTATTTATTTTTTGTTAACTGAATTTGCACTTGTTGACATCATATAATAAGCTTCATTCATTTTTCCCTTATAAAGAAATAAGTCTTGCCATTTAGTACACTTCCTTTGACTTGTTGACTCTACTTTCTTACCAATAAATCCTACTACATTTTGTCGAAAGCTCCTCCCATATCCGCTCCTCTTGCTTAACCTAATTTTCTCTCCCTTTATCTTTCTTTCCCTCCAACTTCCTCAGCATTCTTATCTCCCCTCCTTCAACTAGAACAATGTTCTAACTCTTTTTTTCTCCTTACTGCCACTGCAACACTAAAACCATATACCCTCAATCAGACCACTCAACCATTCATGACATTTTAGCTGTGCAAATATCACAAACCATTTCTAACTATCTTTGAGCTTTTGCAATATGATTTTTTTCAATTGTTAAATGTAATGCGTTTATTTGTAAATGTATTTACTCATTTATGGGAACTTTTCGTACAAAGCCTCTGTTAAGAAAATACATATGAATTTAATAACCAAATAAAACTGCATGATTGAAACTGAGAAGTCCTTTTTCCATACTGACCTATGATGTGGTGTTCTGGTTTCCTCCCACATTACAAAGACATACATCTGGAGTGTTTCTCCTCGAGCCTCCGCTGAAAATTGGCTTTGTTCCAAGTCAAATTTTCCTGGTTAACAAATGTTAAATAAATAAAAAATAAAAAAATAAAACATGTGGATTTAAGATAAGGAAACAAAGACAGTTGCAAGTATAAAATATACATATATTATATTGCATACCAATATACAGAAATTCAAAGTTCCAAATAGAGAAAAGTGATTTTTACTTTAGACCTTTACTCATGTAAAGCTGTAGGGCTTTAGGTGTTGGTTATGATCTACATGGGAAAGAAAAAAAAGTGTTTTAGTGCAGGATTTATATACAGTAATATAGCAGAAGGATAATGGTACACAAATAAAAACTGCATACTTCAAAATACCGGCCATGTTTTGTTTAACAAATTGGCAAAACTATTACTTTTGGTTTATTTTCCCAGGTGCAAAACTATGCTGAAGGGATGGAGTTAGAGAAAAAGGGACAGATTCAGACAGAAAGAGAGCAGAGGCTGAACCAGTTTTTTATGGACCATATTACTTTCAGGGCAAATGCAGAAATTAAACATACTCTTCTGTTTGCCAGGTCTCTAAAAGGTGAAATGCAACACTTCCCTGTTGCTGTTTGTCTGTTGTTCTGTGAAGTGAAGCCCAGTATATTTTCTGTTTGGCATGTCCCATTTTAAAAAGTCTGTAAACATCAGATCTTCTGCATTACTTAACGGCAGTCACTGTGTTACTATGTATCATTATGCACACACACACACACACACACACACACACACATATATATATATATATATATATATATATATATATATGTATACATGTTGCAGGGATAGCCACCCGATGGTGTAAACCTTGCCTCTAGATGATTATCACTGTTGAGGTGACACTCCATGTGCAAAATGGGAAAAGGGGTTGTGGATGGATGGATATATATGTGCAGTGTGTTTTTTTTTGAGCGTTTGTTTTTTGTCAACATGCTGGTTTATTGAAAATGACAATATTTCCTTTGTGGAATCTCTCCGCTGTGGAGAATAGGATTTTGCCCTTTCATTGCTGCTGTTTTGTTGTCTTGAAGTGGGCATATGAAATTAACAGGGGAGCCTTAGTCTCTATCATAAAATGTTGTTGATTTTTTCTTTTTGATTAAGTGATATTCAACCATTTGTGATCAGTGCAGAGTAGTATGATGCAATGGGTTGGAGGTTTAATGAAATATAACTATATATAGATAGATAGCTGTACTATAAATAATCAAAACACCCAAATATCAATGTTAATAAGTTGACAAAAAATAAAAAATAAAAAAATGTCAGCACATCAACATGCATTCCCCATGAGATAACCTCAGAGCTAACAATGCTTTTTTGCAAGGAAGGGAGCAAACCTCACATGTGATGATCATGTCTTACTGTTCAGCATCTGTTTTGTCGGCAAAATTGTGTTGACAAAACACATGTTCAAACTCTTTTTTCTCCTTAGTTCCACTGCAACATTTGACTTAATTTATGACTCCTTACACACACACACACACACACACACACACACACACACACACGCACGCACGCACACACACACACACACACACATATATAAACAAGACACGCAAACATATGTTTATGTTTACACATTACTACAGTAGGAAATATCAAGCATTCATTAAATCAATCACCAAATAGTTGATCCTCAAAAATTGTCTATTTAATCATAAAACATTTCAATGTCCTATTTCTAATAATACTAATCCTAAAACATAAAAAGTACCACAACAACACAAAACATAAAATTTATACAACATGTTTAAAAACTTAGCTATAATCAAAATCAGAAACAAAAATGCTTTCATGTGAGGGACTTTGCCACCCAAAGCCCATAATGCAGGGGCTCCACCCCCAAATTCCATTTTTTAAATATATCAGCTCCATTATCACACAACCTCCACAGAATTCCAGTCAGCCATAAGTATAGCAATGTGTTCTCATAGAAAAGTCAGTAATTCAAATATTTGACCAAAAGCGCACCTTCACTTCATGGCTGACTGTTTAATGTTTAACCAAAGGTACTCCACCCATATACATACCAGCACATTTTTAAACAAAATTCTCAAATGTTGACATTTGTTTTATTGACATACTACAGTCGATAAGTGTGCAAGACAGACAATGCCAGGGTTTGGTGAATATGTCCTTTCCTCAGGGACTGCGAGATTTGGAGTTAGTATATATATATATATATATATATATATATATATATATATATATATATGGGTTCACTTTATAACATCAAAATACTGAAATGTCGAATTTCAGTATCTCGAAGCTATAAAGTCGAATGTTAGAAATAGCGAATGCTCATAATCGCAAATTTCACATATCTCGAATATATGTCGAATTTGCGGTTATGAAGTTGCGCTACGTAATGTCCGGGTTTGTGTTTTGGTGATGCGCGGTGCCGTGTGTGGATGTAGGTGTTATGTCAGGTAAGTGAGTGTTTTGTAAGGGTTTTGAGTGGGAGTTAGAGTGTGTGTGAGGGATTGGAGAATGTGCGTGTGTGAGTGAGCTTTTGTGTTGTGTTTGTGCGATCCCGGAGTTAGTATATATAAGTAATGGCGGTGTGGGGCGAGCCCCACATAGAGTGCAGGGGCTTGCCCCTGCTTATGTGTGTGTGAGTTGTGTATGTGTGTTTTTTGTTTATGTTGTGATGTGGGTGTTGTGTTGTATGTTTAGTGTAGTGTGTGCAGTGTTTTCGGTTATGTGGTTTCACGGTTTTTGTTTGTCGGTGTTTTGTGGATTCGGTTTTATAGTCTGGAGATACTGAAATTCGATATTTCAGCATTTCGAGGTTATAAAGTGAATCCATATATATATATATATATATATATATATATATATATATATATAATTAGCAAGGGATATGAGTGCAACTCCCCACATGGGGGGAACAGGGGGAAATGGGCAGAGCTGGAGGACTTGCCCTCCTGCAAAGAATAGTCTTCTGTTGGATGGTCCAAGGTTGTGCCTTAGAGCATGTGTGTTAAGGTGTCAATCTTTTTTTCCATATTTGGTCATTGATGTTTTTAATGCTGCTCTACTGAGTTTAAATTAATTCAAGCAAACACACACATATATGTGTGTGTGTGTGTGTGTGTGTGTGTGTGTGTGTGTGTGTGTGTGTGTGTCTGTGTTATATCTATCTATCTATATTTTCAGCTATTTTTAGTGTTTGCTGTTCTGACAGGGAACCGTTCTTCCATAATTCGATTATGTTATCTAATCAGCTTTCTAATACTAATACTACCAATTGACATGACACATCTAAATGTCATTGGAGTTTTCTGTATTTGATGGCTCCATATCTCTCACCTCTGCACACAGGTTTCTGGCAATGGCTGTTAGCACTGTTATGGGCCCACTCTTTTTGCTACTGTTTCGATTTCATTCCTGAGTATAAAATTAAAAACAAGCAGGTCAAAATGCAAACAGCAAACGTTTTAATCACTCAGCTTGGTAATATCCCCTTTAAAGTAAATTTTCCTAGAAATGCCACTTATTCAAAAATATGCTCCCACCCAAGTTTGGCAGGTTTCATTTTGTGGAGCAATAAAATTCTAAATGTATTACCTAAGTATAGAAAGCTAGTGTATCATCTTGAAGACAAAAATGCAGGTCAAAACAGTCATTTTTTAAAAGTTTAGACTCTTGCCGCTTAGTTTGCAGTGTCACTAGCTAGCAAAGTTTTATTTTTACTCTGTAATGATTACCATTAAGCTTCCATGCACATAAATGACTATGTATGGAATTATTTTCTAGCTGAATATTAAACTATTGGTGAGATCTATCTTTCCTGTTACTGTATAATCAGAGATGCATTATGCTACCTTTATGTACTGATATCCAGGAAAATGAGATGTTACAAATGTTGATTCTGAAAGACAGGGAAGAGATGTTATTTATTGCAGACCAAGGAAGATTATTTTAGCTGAGGGGAAATGGTCTGAGAGAGGATAGATTCATATTACCCAATTCTGAAGATGTTTACAGACTCTCACAGGTGTATTTAGTTTCTGCTATGAAACATTGGCTTCCTGAAAGCCATCAAGCTGAAAGGGAAAAAAATAAAAATGTCCAAAACACAGCAGGGCAAAAAAAAAATTAATTTTAGTTGTTCTTTTCAGAGGTGCAAGGCCTCCTGCACCACCCTCCCTGTATCATCTCAGTAATAAGCCCTCCACACCTCTGAATGTATATATATATATATATATATATATATATATATATATATATATATATATATATATATATATATATATATATATATATATATATATATACCAACTCTCAGTCACACTAACTTGAAGAAGGTAGAAATCTCAAGAAAAGAGAATCATTGCCAACGCACAGAACGGTTTCTTCATACTACCAACACTCAAGCAATTTAACCTCAAAAACTTTAGGGGAGCCATGTATTGTATTCATCACAATCATACTCTGCTAAAACTAAGCTCACTGTGCTGCTTTCTGATTCTCAGTCACTATGTTTTGTCATGCTAGCAGTGGATTTTGGATTACAGCCTTTGAGTTTAACTGAGCATCGTAATGCTTGTCTTTTCTTGCATTGTAATCTGCAGGTTATGGTAAACATGTATAACTGTCAACAGTATATGTAGAACACACTTGTATTGTTTTAGAACTGAATGAGATTCCAAGTCTGTCTACAGTGATAATAAAGAAGACTACCTAAGCATTCATAATATAATCAAAATATGACTGCAAACTGTCAAAATTCTGGAGGTTTTCTCCCTGGGCCTCCACTGAAAATGGACAACCAAGTCCAGTTGGACCTTCTCGGTAAACAAATGTAAAATAAAATAAATAATTTAATAAATAAATAAATAAAATTTAAAAAGGCTCAATTTTCCAAGCATTTCTGCTAAATAAATTTTGCATACTAGGTCTCTATTACATAATGCATTTAATCCATATTCAGTTCCATAGTAAAAAGTAAATGAAATTTCATTTAAAATCACTTGATGGTTAATCAGAATTTACTAAGGTGTTCTGTTCATTTAGTCTAACTCAACTTGTTTTACAGAAGATTGTAATTATTCTTATAGTTAAATTCAGATCAGGTTTGGTTTCCCTTTCGGGTATACCACATACAGTCATAGCTGGCTTACATTTATTTGTTGCTAATTATAACACAGAAATCAAAAGAAACAAAATATATATGTGTAACTATGCTGGTAATATCATTTGTCTACATTGTGACTTGGCAAATAAAGGAATACATAAAACTTACTTTGCTGAATCCTTTATAATAAACCCTCAGCACAATGCTCAGTTTTCTCCCATGGCTGTAAATATGACTTAATAAAAGTGAGAAAGTCCATTTGTTTCTGTTCTTTAATGTGTCAGATATGAACACTGCATTCCACAGGGGGAAAATGGACAGATCAATATAAACATTTTATGTTGACTACAAATATTTCTGACAATGTGTCTGCATTATTTGCTGGTTATAAAAAATGCCTCAATTGATCCAAATATATTATATTAAAAAGAGAAATTTGCTCTTGAGTCTTGATTCTTCTGACACATTACCTGTGTTGCACTGTAAATGCATTTAAATAGTGTAGAACATCAATGGCTTTTGTTTTATGCAGACTATTAAATGTAAGAGTTTTATTATATGAATGCCTCACTGCTACATATAATAAAGGACTTAAATGACTTTAAAAAATGGCTGTACAGTGGTTTAGCAACACATATGAAGGAAAACTAATAAGCCTGAAGGACTGTAAAACAGGTTAAGGTATCTATGTGCAATATATTAGGAAATAATGAACCAGAAATATACTATAGACAAGTATAATACATTGGTTACATCAGCTGCAAAATGACATGAAAAAGAGCCTATTAAAGAAACAATAATTTCCAGTAATATGGTTCATTAGGTGAACTTTGGGATTAAATATGTAAAAAAATTCACTTCAAATATTTTAGAACACTGACAGATTAATGCATAAGAAGAACAGCTTTTAAAGAATATATTCAGGCCAGCAAACATGACAGAGTTGCAGAACTGCTCTGCTTTGGGATAATCATTACAGTACAAGTGAAGAATATATCAGCAATGTGAATAACATTCAGCATTAACAAAAAAAGCTCTGCTGCATTTGCCTCAAGATTGGCACCAATCATAGTGGAAGTAAAAAAATAAAAAATAAAACAAAACAAAAAAAAATGAAATAAAAGCCTCACAATAACTGTATAACTAGCCAGTCAGAAGAACCATGTATAAACTTATATTTAGCAAATCAACAAAGGAAATATGTAAAACTCCCTCTTAAAAAGCACCTAATATTTCAGCATGCTGGCCCATAAATACACAATATACATAGGATTTTAAAAATGCACTCGTGCTATACCTACATTCCATCAAATATAAACATAATTTAACCTTATCAAAAGACAGCCATACAACATAAGCAGAAACTGGTACTATGCTTTTAGACCTTAGATTTACAGCAGTGCTCTGGTATATTTACTTTACAAGTTGTTCCCAGATAATGTAGAGACAATAAAATAAAAGCAAATTTCTTACAGGTAATGCATATAAGACTGAAAAAGAAACAAACAAGACACAGAAATGGGTGCAAAAAAGTTTCAAATGTTTCTGTAGCAAGGCATTATGATTTCATGGATGACATGCAGATTTCTACTACAGGTAATGCTTATACATACAGGCCTGTGAATGCGCAAATCATATTGCAATGAAGCCAACAAGCCAAGCTTCTTTTGACATAAATATGTTTACAGTTCATTAGTTTCATGAATAAAATGTAAATGAAGAATCTATCTTGGTTCTGAAACCTTCATCTCGACAAGGAGTTCCACCTGGGGTGTTCACTTCCAAAACTTGACTTACAGATGTATGACAAGGAGTACTGATACATGTAAATAAAGTGGTTTTATTAATTTCCTTTTTTTTTTACCATTCTAAGTTATGTTTAAGCATAGGTGAGCGGATTTGCACATTAGGTTCCTCTGCTCAGCATTGCTTAAACATCTCATAGAAGCTAAATAAGAATGTATAGCTTAACTCTTACTCATGCGATAGTATAGTGATTAAAGTTCTGGCATTGCATATAGATGTTCACGGTTCAAGTACCAAGACAGGCACTTTAATTTTGCATGAGAAAGCGTTGTTAAAATTCATTTTCTATGTTAAATTATGTAGTAAGTGATATTTATGACCCAGGGTAGTATAGCTGGTCCAAAATGGAAGTGTGAGTGCATATAACATGTGAAATCACCCATGTATACACAAGTGTCCCATACAGTATAGTCACACCCCAAGGTAATATAATGAAAGCACATAGAGGGGTGTCATGTAAAGTAAATCATATACAGTTAATAATATGTCCATAATGGTGAATTAAACTACAATCCTGATATTTTTTTTAAATAAAAACTGAGCAACCCTAAATAGTGCTCAGCTTTGTTTAGCCAGTTTAAGCATTGCTTAGACATAAATTCTAAGTAGCAGTTAGCTCAGCTAAGCATATTTACACACTGTTAAGAAGTGCTCAGAATTCACCCTTTTAAGCGCTGTTCAACTCAGCTTAGCATATTTGCGCACTGGTAAGCTGTGCTCAACAGTTTCAAAATAGTCCAATGACGGCAAAGGGTGGGAATATGGCCTTATTTAAACTGCACAGGTGGGAATACAGCCAGAACCTATGCAGGTACTATGTCAGGCGTTAGTGAAGGAACATGGTTTTGGGTGCAGTACTGGGGCATTCAGGAGTCCAGGGCCATGGTCTCCTTGTGGAAAACCATGTTGGGAGACTGCTGCAGGGTCAGTATAAGGGCTCATAATACAAAGTGGAGGCCTGGGACTGTCTCGCGCATGATCTCACCAGTGCTACTGGCATCCCCAAACTGGTGAGCAGGTACGGCATCATTATGCCGACCTAAAGTGGAGGAAGAGGGTGCTCTTGGCCCAGTGGATCCAAGATGCATGGGCACAGAATGCTCCAGTAGTGTGTAAGTATTAGCATCAAATAGTTTGCACCAAAGTCTAGCCTGAATATGTGATAGACATGTATGCATAATGTTTGTCCCCCCCCCAAAGCTGCAGCTGAGAGGGCTAGACAGGCTGGTGAGTACACATCTGTCTTGCAGTATATAGTGCAAATAACTAAGAAGGAGCACATTGTTGACTGCCGGTAGGTATACTGTTACTGTGTTAACCGAATAAAGATTGTCTGACTAATATTGATCTACAGGATCTGTAGTACTAAACACTGTGTCATGTCACTGTAATAAAGATATATACCACAAACTGTTGTGTTTAGTCTGGTATGTTGTTGTAGAAATAGAATGTATACAGGTTCTCCAAAGCAAACATGGCTTTGACAGCATGCATTAACTGAGGTTGTTCTGAGAACAAAAACCTGTAACTTGTGGAGCTGTAAAACAAGATATAAATGAAATATGAAATATATACTGCACTAAACTCTGAACCCTGAATATTAATGGGTAATGCATCACAGTGTGTCCCATGCAGCACTGCTGTGTGTTAAACTTTGCTTTCCAGAGTGTACTATTTCAAAGGATTAATGCACAGTACACTAACTGCCATGCATGCATCTCAGGATTACAAGGTCAGACTGTCTAACCAAGAGAGTATTACACAGAAACCAGTCAGGCACAAAATAGCAGTTTCCCAGTAGCTCAGTGTGATGAGAAATAGTTAATTTTGCACACCCAGACACGGTTTGAATCCAGGGAGTGGTAGTAAGATGTGTACATATTTA
The DNA here is from genome assembly GCF_019279795.1 of Protopterus annectens. Taxonomy (NCBI): domain Eukaryota; kingdom Metazoa; phylum Chordata; order Ceratodontiformes; family Protopteridae; genus Protopterus; species Protopterus annectens. The sequence goes on from NC_056745.1 coordinate 864,193,491, forward strand.
CACAAAAGGAATCAGGAATACATGTAGAAACAGTCAGGTAGTGTTAATAGATATTTTCTCCACAGGTTTTACAGGTAAATAAATGTTGGTAGCAGCTGTATGAAGGGTATACTAATACACCATGTACAACTGTTGCACTGTCCCACCCCATGCCTGCAAATGACAGCAGGATAGGTACATACAACATGCACTTTTCACAATACATGTCTCTCACATGTCACACTGCCACAGCTTGTGGTCACTGCTGTCAATAACCCTTGACACAGGAAACCAGGTGAAGTATGCCAGTAGCACACTCACATAGCAGTGCAGGGTACCCATTCTGTACCAGATATGTAACCCTGACATGTACGGGTCCCCTCTTGTCATGTACCCAGAGTTGTCACAGTTTGCCCCATACTATTCCAGATTGACAGTTTAACAGGTATTTTGTGCTACAGAAGCTATGGGCCATAGGTAGATGTAAAGTGAGGGCAGACCCATAGAGTATTGAGCAGTTAGTTTTGTTGTGAAAAATAGAAGCCTAAATAGTTGTTAATGGACTTTTTGTCTCTTCCCCCACCCCTTGTCTGTATCAATACCTTGACGAGTGGATGGGAAACATAAAGTTTACCTCAGGGATCATGTCAATGGCTCTGCTGGACAGAGGCACAGGGAACTAATCTAAGAGGGGGACGAAAGCCAACACATTCTGGCTAGGCTTATAAATGCCTTTGGGCAGATAACCTAGTAACTACCTATGAACCTATGAACCTAATAATTATACTTCATATACTACGGGTATGTTGTTCTCAAAACCTAATGTTGGGACTTCTCTTCAATTATTGTTCATATATTTGATTAGCTATATGTTAACATACCTTCTTCAAACATCATTGTTGGTGGCCTGTTGCCATCAATATTACTGGCATGCTGTTACAATGCATACTGCTGTTCCATTTATGCATGTGTTTTGTTTGCTGTGCAAGTGTTTCAAATCTGTTGTGTGGGGTTAATTGGAACACGCACGCATGCTGTTATAAATAATTTTGAAATGTTTTGTTCATGACTAACCAATATATTTTGTAAAACGTCAACACCATATCACATTTGGGAAGGCAGATCCCAGTGGATTTGCCTTTTTGGCCTCATCTGGCCATGGCACTGGGCCCCAGGATGTCTGGGACCCAGCCTTCAACTGCATCCTCAGCTGGTCCTGCACCACCTTTGAGTGGAACCACCTCAGGGGACAGGGACCATCACCACCCTGGCCACCAGTTCTGGGGTATGATGCGTAGCATCATCTGCATGGAGATGGATGGATAGCTACGCCATATGGAAGGCTGCCTGGCACACCTTGAGGTGCTGGCTGCCCCTCTTGTCCAGCCCTCAGCACAGCCACTTTTGTGGCCATGAAGGTGCAGTGGTGACTGCCCATGAGTGGGGTCTTATTCCCACTGTATCCATTTGGGGGCTCATGGGCTTCGGATTCCCAACCACCCTCCCTATCAAGCATGTTTACCCCATAATATGTCACATACTGCCCCTGTCTGCTGTCTTGTCTGTCTTGTCTGTCTGCTAATGCAATGTATTCTACCCAACCTTCCTCCCTAAACATACCTACAGCCCTTTCCCAACATCCCACTCTCACCTTAAAATACAAAAAAGGGCATCTGTCCCACAAAAAAAAAATAATTGCCTCATTCATAGCTCGAGATTTTGCCTCCATGTACAGTGAAATGAATCAGTCTACTCACAAATTATGCTACAAATGTCTGTAGCCAACATCCCTCCCTGTGGGGTGTAGGGCCACAAATTCCTAATTCTACACATTATTCACAACTGTTGCTGCAGAAGAAATGGTCCTTTCCTACACCCATCCTGCACATCCCTAGCTGCTTGTCCTAATGTTCTACACCCTGCTTGCCCCCATTTCACCACTTTCCTATCACCTTTTTTTCTTTTCTTTAATTAAAATGAGTGCAGATGTAAGCGGGATTAAGCCCTGATAAGTGAAGCTAAGAGGACTTTACCATCTATTAGCATCACTTAGCTTCATGCAAAAACCGTGCAATCCCACTTACAACTGCTTAAAAATGCTTTAATCACTCTATCTCCATCAGCCCTTGCTCTGCCCTGCAGCAAAATTCTAAGCCCTACCAGGTCTTGAGCCTAGGACACTGTGCATTACAATCAAAGCAATATACCACTACACCATCTGAACTATGAGGAGTTGTGATGCCACTACAAACATATCCTGCATTATGGTAATTTAACATTAATGAAAAACTTCATCACTACCAAGTCTTGATCCCATGACCCAGTGCACTATAATCACAGCAACATACCTCTACACCATCTGAGGTGAAGAAGTTTGTGATGCTTTAGCAAACATATCATGCATTACAGTCATTTAACATAAGGGAAAAATACATATTTGTACTACTGTTTTATATATATATATATATATATATATATATATATATATATATATATATATATATATATATATATACATACCACACACACACACACACACACACACACACATATATATATATATATATATATATATATATATATATATATATATACATATATATATATACACACACATATATATATATATATATACACACACACACACACACACACATATATATATATATATATATATATATATATATATATATATATATATATATATATATATATATATACATATATATATATATACTTAACCTCTTACTGCAAGACATCTGCAAAATACCTGACAAAGTGACATATTTGAAACATGGCTGCTATAATTGTAGACGTCTGCTAGAGTAGCATGGTTTGTTTAACATATATTTTGATAGATTTCAGGTCTGAAACACAAATGATTGCCATCATGTACTGATGTCAATGCTCACCTCATCCCAGGGATTTGTCAGAAACCCACAAGTGGTATGGGTAATTGACCAAACATATGAGCCATGCATCTGCACAGTGTATAGACATCTGAACAGTGGAGATGTATGACCACAGTCATGTAACAGAAGGGAAAAAACACTGAGAGCTGCCAACCATTTCACCCAGGACCTTCTGAACTACAGTCAGACCAACATGACACTACCCCAAATCAGCTCTGTGGAATTACTCATGCATTTGCAAATAAATCATGCACTACAGGGATGTAACTGTAAGGAAAAGCAGACATCAGTGAGAAAGTGTCCGCCCACAACTGTTTGCACCACAGTCACAGCAACATACCAGTTCTCCACCTGAACCTTAGAGTATAATGAGTGTTTGAACAAACATATCCTGACTGGCAGTCACACACTACTACAACATATACTGCTCAAGGTCACAGTCTACTGGAAATCCTAAGGTGTTACAGGACATTTGTCAGTCTGCCCCTACAAACATATACACCTGATAGACCACCAGCAACTGTAGCAGCACGCACAGTCAGATAGAAAAGAATCTATGACACTCACATCTGCTACTCTCCCTACTCAGTCCAACAACCATTTGCACACTACAGTGTTACACAATCTTGACAGTCTGTTAACAATGGTCAGATACACATAACTCAACTGTACAGATTTCCACAGAATGTCCAGGGTGTGGGACCATATTTATGGCCACGGCCACATACCACTTCCGGGAGTCTGCTAAGTCACTGGGATTATATCAGGAATGAAGTCACTAAATCATAATATATCATACCTCTGAACCTCTTACTGCAAGACATCTGGACAAAGCCTGACATACTTGGGGGTAGGGAGCCGAAAAGAGGGACATATCTCACATAATGGTGTTACAAACTGAAACAGTTTCTGGTGTTATAGGTTTTGTTGTAACATAACATCCCTGAAGGATATGATCACTGAAACACAAATTAATGTCAACATTTTCTGACTTCACTAGTCACATTATCCTAGTGATTTCTCAAAAACAGAAATTGTCCAAGGAACAGACCAAACACAAGAGGCAAACTTTTGGGCATTCTGTGGATATCTGGACAGTTGAGAGGTATGTCAGAGACATATCACTGTCAGACATCAAAAATGCATGTCCAAACAAACCCTGTTAATCTAGCAATCTTCTATGTGTATAACAGCAATACTTATTTACAGTCTGTACCCAATTCTGGAACTTTGTCCCCCATTTTGTTGAGCTGTCTCCACAGTTCTTGTTCTGAGAGATATTTCCACCTTCCTTCTATGAAGCAGTAGCCCCCACACCTCCATAATGTCCTCCTCACAGACAAGGAAAATGGGCAAGGCCCACATGAAGGACTTAATTATAGCAATGTGTTGCTATGGCATTAGCTAATAGAAAGACAACACAATTGCTTTGGATGCAAGTAGCAAGTGGGAGACACCAATTGGTGCACAGGCCATCACCTGCTCATCAGCATTACATACAAAAGGCAGGCTGCTGCCTATGCAAAACAGGTCTGAACCCATCTACACAGAGACAGACTGTGACTACACAAACCTAAATATTAGCATTATTCTGAGGAAACACTTCAGCACTATAACAGGTATATCAATCAGTTAAGCATATAATGGAATGCAATAATGTGACATAGGAAGTTAAACACTAGGTCACAACAAGACTTGCTGGACTCACATGTATCTGTCTGGCACCTATGGCCATTTCTTCTGGCCCTGTCTGCAGTGACATAGAGCACAGGTCTGACCCCTGAGCCACCCCAGAAAGGGTCAGCTCACGTATGATTACTACTGCAGTGTCTGTTGTCCAATACTGACTGTGACACTGCTAGGCCAGCTACCTGGGATGTTGTAAATAGTCATATGTCAACCGTGAATGCTACTATGATACATATGCTTGTCTTACAAATGTAAGAGACTTATATAGGGCATGTGTATAGTACACAACTGGTGCAGAAGTGTGTGTTGAACTGTATGTTATATACTGAGCTCATACCTTGCAACTGTCCAGAGTGTTTTAGTCTGACCACATGTTTGCCTCATATTTGTAGTCAATGCCTCATACAGTTGTGTATTGTCTGGCAAATCACTGGCATCCCAGTAAAGACTGTAGTCATATCATAATAGCATTCATTTGAATGTCAGATGTCATATCCTGTGGACTATTAATGTGAATGCAAAACCGTCTTTGCTAACAACTGTGTCACAGCTAGATTTATAAAGTGTCAATATTTTCCAGCCTTTGCCCACCATTGATGTGTGCCTTTGTACAGATGTCTTGCTCTAACAGTAGCTAGGGGTCTTAGCATGAAACTCATGTCATTGCAAGCGTACTTTGTCCTGGAGGATGCTGACATATGTGCAGTCACTGACATCTTGTTCACAGCTGGGGAGGGCACACTAGCCTTGGCAGATTACTCATTCTGCCATATGTTTATACCCCAAATTGTGGGCTACAAAGCCACAGGAGATGGAGTTTTAAACATTACCATACACATACACACATCCAGGCTGGCCAAACAGTATGACACATGGGAGACATCCCAAGTGCAGTTAACTGTTAACTAAACACATGCTCAAATAATAGCTATCTACAGACCTCCAACCATGACTCTGGATACCCACTACACCTATCTGGACTTGCTTGAATCTGTCAGGATTCAACCATTTACCCTGCTCTTGGGTGACATTAACTATCCAACCATAGTGTGTATGACTTATTCTATCTGAACCTGAATGCACAGAGATTCCTCAGCTTTGTCATTGGCAATGCATTGGATCAGCTGGTCAACACTCCAATGACAGGTGGAAATACCCTGTACCTGGTCCTAACCAACATGGAGACTGAAGAGTACGTATATATCCCTCTTGAAGAAGAAGAAAGATGACTGCATGGGAAATGGAAAAGACACCCCTGGGATCCTGCATGTGTTCCAGCTGGACAGGGGAAACAAATGCTGTCTTTGCAGGGACATGTGCGGAAGTCTGGGGTTGGCTTATGAGGGCATCCATGCCAGTAGCCTGGTATCATCTTATGAAGCTATGCACGTAGTACTATACATGATTCTGGTATGTATTGCAGACTGTCCTGCAATGTTGTTTGAAAGGAATCCCTGTGAGTCTGAACTGTGTATGTACTGCAGTGATAGAGTATTATCTTGTTCCTTCATTAGTTATTATCACATATCATTGCACCTTGTCATTGTGTCTGCTCTGTATAGCAGTAAGTCAGCTCTTACAGTACTTCTATATGCACTTGGTGAAACTGTATAGCTCACTCCAATAGCCTTGGTCATGGTCACACTTACCATTCTGCTAATAGGCTCATCATGCAGTAGGATTTGTCACCCTTTGTTGAGGGTCTCACAGTAGCTGTTAAGGAGGTGGAGTGTGGCAGTCAGATCTATGGTAAAGTCTGGCCTGAAGGGCCCATAGGTGGCAAAGCTGTGCCACACTTTACCAGGAGTGTGTGTGTGTGTGTGTGTGTGTGTGTGTGTGTGTGTGTGTGTGTGTGTGTGTGTGTGTGTGTGCACCAGCAAACATAATACTGCAGGCTATTAATTTACATATGTTATCTTCCCCTTGCAGGTGGAGGTTGGTGTCTCTCCCCCTCAAAACCTGATGTCAGTGTCTTAGTGGATTCTCAAGATGATGCTGGCCATAAATAGGCACAGGTGGGGTTGTCGGGGCCTAAATTTGTGCCATTGGTTGGTATCCCACTTTCACCCGCAATGTTCCTGCACACAGTCAGTATGCCCACACATACCCAGTCCAAGCAGCCACAGATAATGGACAGTTGGAGGGTGGTGACATGGAACAGGCTAGTGTGGTGACTATGGCAAGTGTGAGTGTAGACTCTAGCCATACCCAGAGGGCAGGTGAGGTCAAACACAGGCAGATGGACAGGGGTGCTTGACGGAGGACTGCTGTGCATCAAGCCCCTGTCACAAGTACCACAGCAGGTGTCACCAGATGTATGTTACAGTCTGTCATGGAGGCACAGGCACGTACTGACCTCAACACTAGAGAGACACTCAGGGTCATCAATGCAGTGCTTCCTGCCATGCGTGACAAACTCCACAGCATTTGTGATGCCATATGTCATTTTGCTGATGTTGTGGATAGATGGTGGGGGAGACATTGTCACTGCTTGACTGTGCAATGTCTGTACTTGAGCATGTGGTGGGAGTAGGGCATCGGCCAGGTAGACGTGGGTCAGCAACATGATCAGCTGAGAGCCCACATGGTCATGCACATTCACAGTCCTGTATTGGCAGTACGACCAGCACTACCAAAGGGAGGGTGCTGTCCACACCACACCAGAGCAGGCCATAGTCACATAGTCCTGTACAGTCAGATCAGGGATGCAGATCCAGCAAACAGCAATCACCTCTGGGGAGTATTATTGCATCTGTCCTTGGGCCTGGTGGTGCCAGTGAGACTCCTGGCAGGACCAATTTCCATGTCCCTGCCGGGAGATGGTTAAACATACATCCTGCCATGTACGGTCCATGGTTGTCCAACATAGCCATGTGCCAGGCATCCACATGTCTTGATTGTGTGTAGACAAACACTCACACATCTCTATCACAGGCCAGTCACCACCAGACATGCACAGCTCCTCTGAATGGCACAGTTGACCACCCCTCCAGATACACACACACACACACACACACACACACACACACACACACACACACACACACACACACACACACACACACACACACAGACACACACACATGCTGTCAACCATATGGCCCAGTCTAGACCTCTGGCAATCCCACACCACACCCTGTACATGTGATGTTATTTGTGCCACAACCCTGTTATCCATACCATCTATGCAGGGAAATGCTCATATGGGTCTGATGCACAGGGTGAATATAGTACAGTGTAGTAATGTAATGCTTTGTAAGGTGCTGTCTTCTGGCAATAGTTATGGGCACAAATCAAGGTGTATGTACCTTGTTAGCCATGATGCATTATTGCTATTCATACTGCTGACTGACCACACGGACTGTATTCTGTTTGTGTTCCAGGTGTCTGTGTGTCTGCAGGCTGAGGGCCTGCCAGCAGTAGCAATGATGAGTATGGCAGAGTGGAAACACAGTGACCTTTTTCATAGCCAAGGTATAGCTGTATATGTACATGTTTACTAGGTATGTTTACATGCAACAGAGTGTGAGTGACAATTGTGGCAGACAGTGTGACCTTGCATACATACCCTTGACACAGCCAGCTAGCCTTCATACATGTCACCTGGGTGTTCTGCAGGACTGCAAGCTCACACATACAGAGGAGGTTATTCGAGTACTGGCACAGGGTTTCTCCCAAGCTCAGCCATTACTTTAACTGCAACAAATTCACCTATAACACCTGTTACCCCTGACATTTCTGTCCCATCTACTCATCCTTCATGCAGTTGATGAGGGTATGCCCAATACTGTGTATGAAAGGTTTGGGGTATGTATTGCTTACACAGGTCAGCCTGTGTTAGTCTAACCTGATAATCACCAGCATGTGTGTCTGCTAACTCCTATGCATGTCTGGCCTCTTGTGCTGGTAGTGCACACAGAGTCATAGTTCTGTACATGGGGCAACTGACGAAGGGCTGAGCACAAGTGGGTGACAATTGCAGGGGCTGTTAGGATTGCCAATGGTGGGTTCATGTTAGAGCCATCACAAACGCACACACACACACACACACACACACACACACACACACACACACACACACACACACACACACACACACACACATACACACACACACACTACTGCATGGGGATATGCATTGAAACACACATGCACATGGAGGTGACACTTCTCAGAGTAGATTACCTGCTCATATATTTATGTACAATACACAGTGATATGACCATTGCATGCACCACACTGGCTTGGTGTTAGAAACTGTGTAACTGTGCTTGTACGGTGGAAGACATCTGTATGGGCTGAAACTAGGTTGGCAATGGGAGAGTTCACAGGGTGGAAAAGACACACAAAATGGTATGGCCATTACATACACACAGTAAAGACAGCCACACAGGCTGTGCATACAGAAACACATACGCAGTTGACAATAGACATATTAGTAACCCTACGTATCCACTTGTATGTACTATAGCACTACATACACATGACATGCTCCACATAGATTACACACCTGGGACATAACAACCTCTTACAACAAGTAATCTTGTGAATGCCTTCATGGATGGTTGGATAACCCACCAGAAATAGCGATTGGTCTCATCCACTGCTCCTACAAACCTGCACAAGTGATAGAGTAATGAACTTAGTATTAGCATGATGTGTCAGGTATGATGTCTGATGCTGGCATGTGTGTCACTGCAGTAACTGTGTCATATTTGGCAATGATATAATAGAAATGCTCATTGTTAGGGGACACAGACCACATATAGGTTGCAAACATCGGGATATTCCATGTACATCTGTACAGATGACTGGTATGGGCTGTATAATGTTACATGGTGCATGTGAGGCAGATGACTTTAACAGGCTCTTTAAAGTAATGTCATGGGTATGGGGACAACAGGCCTAAAAATGGTATAACCTGCACACACAACATCCACAGGGGATATGCTTCACCCACACTACTATATTTGTCAGTACTAAGATTAGATCCCCTACCTATCTAATTATTGGCACTATAGTATTACACAGTTATTATACATGACACAGTGCTTAGAGGGCTGACAAGTGTATACAGGTACATCTAAGGTGAATCACAACAGCGGGTCTTGTAAAGTAGGGCAATGGGACGTGTACTGCATGGTACATGCCTCAAAATGGTATAACCCACATCCCCAGAGAATATGATTCTCACCCAAACACACACACACACACACACACACACACACACACACACACACACACACACACACACACACACACACGCACACACGCACACACGCACATGCACACACATGCACACACACACACACACACACACACACACACACACACACACA
>NC_056745.1:864205909-864220909 GCF_019279795.1 Protopterus annectens
ATGCACACCCATTATTCTACCAACTTTCTCAGTATGTAAGGGCAATATTTACAATACGCGCCTATCATTGGGTCATTCTCCTACTTTTATTTATGACCTTGTCCAGATGTCTTGCTGTTAGAGGTTGAGAGGTATGGATGTGGGTACACAGTGCATTCTACTCTGCAGAAATGTCCATTATATGTGTTTTATATTCCACATAGCACTGTGACTTCCAGGTATGTCAGTGACAGAGCAGTACAGAGTAATGTGGTGAACCACTGACAGACAGTTGTTTATAGGTTGCTATGACATTTAGTAGGGTATTGTCTCTGAAGCCCTTATAACCCACGCGGTTGAGAGTGTAGCCCATGTTAAGACATGTCAGCACACAGAGCCGCTGTCCAGCAGGGACACAGGTGGAATCACAGGACTGTATTTTGTGTTTCCCATGCACTTATACTGGGAGCACATCACTAGGGATATTGAGACACTTGGCTTGCTGTGGACAGGGAGTGCATTCCACGGATGGCAGAGTGTGTGGGACATGTATCTGTCACATCGACAAGCCGTACTGATATCAGAGCCCAGATTGATGTTGCGCCTACAGGTTGATAGAGTGGGCATCAAGGCAGGGTCTGGATTGCTTTGTATGCCAGACAGGGGTCACCTCAGCAGACTCTGTATGGAACAGGGTAGAGGGACAGTGCTGTTAGCCTATCTGAGTAGGGAATGTGTTTAGGGTTTGGGGTAAGGCCTTAGTGTTTGCAAGACCATGGTGTGTGGAATTTACATGGTCTGTGGTGTGTAGATGTCTGGAGTTCTCAAGTGTTTTTGCCTCTGAGGTGTCCTTTGGGTTTTTGTTTTGTTGTGGACCTCCACTTACATAGGTGTGTATTGTGTATTTGCAGGTGATGTTTACTGACTCCATACACTGCACGACTCCTATGTTATTGCACAATTTGTTCTGGTGTGCACATTCTCCATTTGTCTGGTCAGTGGTTCCCCTTCCCCTTATGTGTGTCTCTTTGTCCTTCTGTAGTCCAGTCATAGGCTTTGGCCACAGTGACTGCTATGTATTTGTAATTCTCATGTGAGCAGGGTAAATGCCATAACATCACACACAAGGCTGTGGACTTCACACCTCTGAGTGTACCCATTTACCAGGATGTCCATCATTGCACCACCACATTTGCTGTGGACCTTAGGCAGTTTGTGTTGCTATATGTTATTATAAGGCTACATGTGGGTCTAGTTATCATGCCATCACAGACTGACATCTGGACAGGCCTATATATGACAGTCAGACAAAAGCCCACACATGAGGACAGGGTGTTAATAATGTTCTGCCAAACATAGACAGTTGGGAGACCGGTTTGGTAATTGCTTATGGGTATGACGTCTGCTTTCCCACTGTCTGCCATTGCTGTTTTGACATGACCCTTTCTTGTTCAGCAAATAGTTGAAAGGCAAATGCAATGTTAGGACAAGCAGAACAGATATACAAGGCATACTTGTGCTCCTTCTGTGCCAACCTCTGTCATTCCAGGGGTATGACTATTGGCCAGTGACATGTTGTCAGTGCTGTCACAAAAAGGTGGCAGCCTTTTATAAACTGGCAGTACACTGACCTTCATGTACCTGCTGCCCTACTAGGCACCATACCTCTCAACTTATGAGAGACAGACAGCTGGGCAAAGCCATAAGTAATTGGGGGGCAAAGGCATAAATATAGGGACCATTTTTAAGTATTGGCCTTACAAACCCAGAAAGGTGATAGAATAACAGGTTTTGCATTAGCATGCATTTTTCTACAGGGTATGAAGTCTGACACTGCAATCTGTCATTATTTTCTGACCTTAATCTTTTGTGATTTGCCAGTGATTTGCCAGACAACCACTATTTCATGATATACAGATCACAAATATGATGCAAACCTCTGGACATTTTGCAATGGGTCTGTACATTTGAGAGGTATGGTAGGCACTGTGTACATTACTCCAAGTTTTGTACTGTCTATATGTGTGGCCCCCTGTCCATGACCTTTCCAGCTTTCTGCAATAACAGATATTGACATTTGGATAGTTTGTACAACTCCAACCATAGCTGCAGCTGACATGCAGAATAGTTGGCACTACAGATCTTGGAATTTGGCCCTGTCAACCGCAGTACTGTACCTAGGCCACTAAGACACAACAGCCGGGAGTAAGTGCTGGCCACATCCTGACAGTATTAACCACACATATACATAGCTCATTGACTCCTGCATATTGTGGATATGTAACAAGTTATCATGTTGTTTGGGACAGCCCTGGCAATGTGTGTTCTGCTGCTATTTCCTTACAAATATACATGTTACTGCATTTCTATGGGAATGTGGGTGTGGGGGGGGGGTGGCACACTTGTCAACTGTACATCTGCACAGACTGTGATGATATTTTCTTTACATTTTGGTTCCATTTAGCATAGTATTTTGCCCTGTCTTGGAGAATAGAGACATATCACTAAAGACCACAGGTCAGATTATAATGGCATACATTTGAGTTTTAGACTTCTTACCCTTCAGAGCTTTAATGCAACTGTAAGACCTGCTGTACTATCACTGTGTAAGTCTGTAGGGAGATATTTCATCATTGTCACCATTTGTTGGCCTTTGCCAGACATTTCTTTATGGTTTTCTATTGCTGACTTGCTGGGTGAGGCTGAGGGGTGAGTATGTGACCCCCACATTGACAGCCATGTCTGTGACCTATGACCCCCCCCAGTTAGTTGGACCCCACATATACTGCAGTGGGATATTTCACCTTGGGTAGTACTGCATAGTGTGGGAAGCCAGTATTGGGCAAACATTTCCGGGTGTCCCACATAGTTGTCAGTTGTCTGCTGCTATCCCAATAGGCCACCTCATTCCCTTGCAGGCATGCTGCGATACCATAGATATGCTACCAGAACATACTACTCCATTCATTTATTGTTAATAAGACTGACTTTCCTTGTGCCTGCAGCAGTTCTGAGGATGGTGCTTGAGGGCTGCCTTTGTGGGATGCATGCAGTACATTGCCTATACATGGTAAGGTAAAGGTAGTGTGATGTGTGTGGCATCCATTTTACTGTGTGCGCGAGTCAGAGAGAGGTGTCAGTCCCTGGGTCCCTACACTGTCAGTGTGTGCATTATGTGTTGCCTCTTTGCCAAGGCCAGGGCATACTGGGCACACCTCCATCTGCCTACAGGAGCTGGCTCAGGGGGTTCCTCCCCTGAGTCCTTCTGTGCCTGTGGAGAGCTTGGCAATGGTGGGGGCTGTGTGGCCCTTCCCCGTGCTGTTCTTGATGCAGCTGTTTACGCAGGATCACATTGTGTAGCATGGCACATACTATGAACATGTGTGCACATGTGGCTGGAGAGTACTGCAGAGCTCCACCAGATATGTCAAGGCAGCGGAACCATGACTTGAGCATCCCAAACACACACTCTATAGTGATTGTGGTTTGTGTGTGTGCCTCATTATGGCATTCTTGAGTGTATGTGTGTACATTTCTGATGGGTGTCATCATCAACGGCTCCAGTGCATAGTCAACATCCCCCACCAGATGGCCATACAGGAAGTCTCCCCTGCCAAATCCCTAGTATAGCTGTGAGGAATGCCAGATGTGGGAGTCTTGATAGCTTCCAAGGCTGTCAGCACACACATTAATGATAATACCCTGGGCATTGCACATGACCTGGCGCTGATGGAGTGAAAGTCTTTGCGGTTTGCATAGACCCTACCCTGTTCATCAAGTGGTGCTTTGATGTGGATGTGCGTGCAGTCTATGGCAACCAGTACCTCTGGGTAGTCTGCTATGTGGTGGAAGAGGAGCATATTGCTGGCCCCCTCCTCAGGGGTTCTAGGGAAGTAAATGTGCTCACCGGTACCTGGTGGCATGGCATCCAGGATCTGGTGGGGTTCCCTAAATGCAGATGACTGTGAGACCCCCATGATGTCTTCAGTAGGTCTTTGGAAAGTACCTGTAGCTAGTATCCTTAAGGCTATACATACATTGGTATTCACTGGGATTGGTTCCCCCTCTGTTGGCTCTGGGTCTGAGGTGAGGCCAGCACAGCTTGATGAGTTGCTGAAGTAGTCCCTGTCAACCCTCTAGCACTCTAGTATCTCCAGATCATGTAGCCCCTGGTAAGTTACCCTGGGCCTGAACACTCTTCTCCTCTTCCTCAGTCTGGGGCGGTTGTCAGCATTATCCTCCTCACCAACCTCAGCCTCTAGCACATACTGATGTAGCAAAGCAACAGTAGCCCCTAACATTTTGTCAGTTAAAATTCCTCTAAGTGTGTATGCCACTGGTGCAGAGTTTGTGGGGGAAAAACAGACTGAAAGGTGTTTGCATAGTTTATACTGTTGTGCTGCAGATGCTGCCTGTGTGATTGGCTGACTATGTCACATTCAACCTGCCAGTGATATTATTTGTACTTGAGTGCCTTTATTCTGCTATTTCCCCTTTTTTCTCTTCCCATTTCCGCCACGTCTAAGCCCCGCTGAGTATTGTGCACACCCGCTGCTCAAATGTAATCACTTCTGATGATTCCTATTGTTTTTTTTTTCTTGTTTCCCTTGTGTTTAAGCCCAGTGGGGCTACGAGTAAACTCATGCAGCTACAGTAAACAGTTTTGAGCAGAAAAGGCCCTCCCAGGGATGCGAACATGCTCAGCATTTCATGAACTTGCTCAGACAGACCCCCTTGCTTAGCTGTGCTTAGCTAAGAGCAAATAGAGACAGTGAGGCTCCAATACGCTTACACCAAGCATGACGCCCCCCCCTTTTCATGTCAGCTGCTTCTCCTGCTTACACTTCAGCATTATATCTCCTACATGGTTAGGTGTAGGAGGACACGGTCTCCCATTTTGCTATTCAATAACTTTAGCTAATTTGCATACCCCACTGCCTTAGTCCCTTCTTACACCACTACACCAGAACCTTTCTCCTTAGCAACCAGTGTTACCTGTTATTGTTTTGGTTCTGCATGCTACCCACTATAATGGCAAAATGCAGATCTCACTTAAAATTGTCTTTTGACATTTTTTTTATTTTCTGCACGATCTTGTTTGCACGCTTTTGCGCTATGCTTAAATGGCCGAAATTGGCCCCAAAACATAAACTTTTATTTTTATAATTAACTGTTTTCCATGCCAATGGCCATATTTTGGCCATTGGCATGCTTAATAGTCATAACACATGCTTTACTTTGAGTTGTCATGCCCCCGTTTTGATTTTTGCAGAAATGTACAAGGTTAGTAACCGAATACATTTCTGCAATGGACACTGCTCTGACATGGATGCCTGCCTGCTTACTGAATCACTAATTCACCTCATTTGTATGTTTTTTACCAGCAAATGAGCTAATTAGCATTATTCACTGGTGTCCGTGTCAGAATAGTGCTGGCAGGTTCATTCACATCCCCAGCCTTGTTTACTGGATCACTTGGCGGCCATATTCCATGCAGAAGCTGCTACACTATTCTGACATGGTAAAATTGCTTTACTGAATCTCGGGAAATGTTGTATCTTATAATATACAGATTGTTCATGAGTACAGAAGTTGCCTTGGCCTGTGAATACTTATAAAATGCACCTTATCTAAATATAAATCATAGGAAAGGTGTGACTAGTTTATCTACTAAAGCAAAGTAGTTTGGGCATGGCTAATGCTCAGAATAGCTATTAAGAGAAAGATAAGAAAGTTCAAGATTTGGTTCAACTGTCTGGCTCTTTGGTGCAAAGGGATAGAGTGGTGACTATGGCTGTTGTGGCTGAGGTTTGCTAGTGACACCAGACAAGGAGGAGCCAGGCAGAGAGTGGGAGGAGTGAAGGGGAGTGTTCCTCTTGCTTCTCCCGGGGAAGAGTGAGGGTTGTCTGCACAGAGTGAGTGTCATTTTCTTGGCGGGGGGGAATACCCATTATGGAATTCAAGGGATGTCCTCTATGGTCAGTCCACTGCATGTTCTTTATCAGCACATTGCATCAAAAGAGTTGGACATATGGAAAAAAAAATAAAAATAAAAAATTCTTAAACCATCCCTGATTGTTGACCTTTGCCCCAATGATGTGTAACAAATGTGCCATTTGGCCAGGAGGGGACTGATTATTGACAGACAATGGAAGCAAAAAGAAAAAGAAACATGGTGCAGTGGGTTTTCTCTTCCCTGGTGGTTAAACTGCCATCTATTGTGGTAACTGAAAAAGGTGAGTGAGCAAATGATACCTTTCATGTTAACATGAAAGCAGCCTATAATGGCTATCATTAAGGAACTTGATAAAAGAGGGGTTAATGAAGCAATTTGGGTAAGCTCTATGGAACTTGGAATTTGGGGAAGCCACCAGATATCTAAAATAATGCAATGGACTTGGATCAAGATAAAGGACTGGCAGAAAAACTACCATCCTCACTATAAAGCACAGCCTGACTGATACATAAAAGATGATACATGTGGAGCAAGTGAGGACTTAAGAAATTTTAATATCAACTTGTTTAAGGCTTATGCTACCTGTACATCTGATTGGAGTTGATTCTTATAGTCATCCAGAAGTACTATATTGCCTGTATCTATCAGAGACTATAGGTATTATTTGTTAGACCATAGCTATGTGTCCAGCAGACAGGCACATCAGAGTTCATGCAGAAAAACATGCAGCCTACCCAGAGCCAGATCACAGCAAAACAGGGCCCAAGATAGATTATTTATTTTTACATTTGTTAACTGGGTTAGTGCAATCAGGCCCAGAGAGCTCTTTTTCAGTAGGGACCCAAGGAGAGAAAGCTCCAGGAAAGTAATTAAAAAATAAGAAAAAAACCTAACAATTCAAGTTATAAGATACTTAGTACAAAAACAGAGAAAAATATACAATACGAATATATACAAAACAAAAGTACAGTATTTTGAGAATGCATTAACAATACGTTTGAGTAGCTTGGTTACCATTAAGTTATTTACAAGGAATGTAGCAATGCCTAAAATAAAAAAAAATTCAGAGTAACCATGATATAGCACAACAAAGATGCATGTAATAATATAGGTACTAACTGCAGATAAGTAATATATGTAGACAATTTAGGTAGATACCAGGCAGATATGTTAACTGTGAGAAATAAAATTCATTAGGTAATTTCCTGACAAGTACAGAGCTATGCATGTTGGAAATTAATTTTTAGTTGCTTTTTGAATTTGCCAATTTTGGTAGTGGAACAAAGGGACAATGGAAGTCATTTCATGAGTATACAGTTGAATGACTAAAGTATTTTTCCAATATTTTTTTTGGCTAGGTCACCTGCAGAAGATTTTGTTGTGTGTTTCTTAGGTCACGATTGGGTGTGTAGGGTATAATTATGGATGTAAGGGTAGAGCAGGAGTTGAGGCTATTGCTGTGTGCAATTTGTAGTTGTGATATTTGAAGCATGTGGGGGAGCTCAGGCCATCTTAAGCTTTTCCGGGATATATAGTGATGGGATTTGTAGTTATTACTGGCTGCGAATCTGGCTATTTTGTTATAGGTGGTTTCTAGTTTGGTTAAGAGATTATTTTGAAGATTAATAAGTATGGAAGCAGCATACAGCAGGGATGGTAGGATATATACTTATTATTATTATTATTAATAATTATTATTATAATTATTAGATTAGTACTCCAGAGGGTCCCCATCCATACCAATATCCCATTGGCAGTCACTCCCCAGTTACCATAAAACACTGTTCAAACCTGTCAGTGTACAGACTGTTTTTTTTTTTTTTTACTTTTACAATGATCACAGGTTTGGATTAAAATAAAAGCTTTTATTTTAAATTTTACAGCAAACATACTAAGCTATTTGCAGAAGAAAACAAAGCCTCTCACACTGAAAACACAGTTTGCATGAACATCAGTAAACTTCTCTTCCCTTGAAATGAAAGTGAGTTTGATAGCCAAACTACAAAAGACATTTTGTGATTCATACTCAAAAAGCATATAATATAGCAGTAATTATCTGCTATGTGAAGGGTGCAGGGATTCAAAAGGCAATTTGCTAACTGCTGGAGTTGGATATTTTTAGAGATAGGTTTGAAATTAAGGCACCAGAACCAGACACTTGGCAAGTGGTCAGTATAATCCCCTAGGCTGTTATACAGTCTAGCGATGCATACACAACATTACCAGCATTTTCAAAAAGCCTGCATTAATGCTAGTTTATAGGCTTGCCTGTATCATATGAGCACTATACAGACCTGAAAAATACCTCCAACTGCTACCAATAAAATGCCGGTAAAAACAGCAGTAACAAATTGATCCAGAATTAAAAGTGAATGTAGTAAAGGTGTTAGGTTTGAAGTAGGGGTGGAAAGGGGTAATTTTGGGAGAAAAAAATGAGATAAGTTCTAGGGGATAGGGGATTATGGTTTATATTTGCTGAGTGGCCTTAGCACAGTGTCTTTTTGAAATGTTTTTCAGTAACAGAAAGCAGAGAGCTATGTCCGAGTGACCAGTTTTCTTTGGCGGGATTGGCAATAGGTAGATCAAGGCAATATAAGTGATTTGTTTGTGTGGGCAACGTATGGGTGAAGAAGGAAGCTATACACACACACACACACACACACACACACACACACACACACACACACACACACACACACACACACACACACACACACACACACACATATATATATATATATATTTGCAGTTACTGGAGGAGAAGGGGTTAGTATATACTGTTGGGAGAAGAGTTTCTTTAGTCTTTGCAGTGGACATTATGCATGTTTTGTAGGTCAGTTGGTTCCACATTTGATTCTCCATTTCATTCATTTAACCCTTTATGGATTTCTGATAATATATATTTGTCTGGAGTAGTTTCTGTAATGAGCAGGATGATAGCGCTCAGCTTTTATTATGTTCCAGTGAGGCTTTTTACTTTGTACCTGCAATCCAGTACTGTTCATCAGTGGTGGCAGGTAGTTTTAAAGGCCCAAGAAGGATTCTTCAACCCTGCTGATGTGGAGGAGCTGGACAAGGTATTGTAAGTTTCTTTTCATGGGCTGCTTCTTAGTGGTCCATCCTGGCATTCTAGAGGAGACATAGAAATGTGTGTAGATTTAGTCTGCTGATATCTGGCATCAGCTGGAAAAGCTACATTTCACTCAGTTGCTTTGGCAGATGTAGGTCTGTTTTTGAAAAAAAAATGGGAAGAAAGGGGAAAAATATTTGCCAGTGCATTCTATAAGATGCTCAGAGTTTCACTTGCATTCTGATTGATTCTTCTTAAAAGTTATGGTCTTGGTGAATCAGAAATGCTGCAGGATGGAAAAGGGCAGTCAATCAACTTGCAGCTTTGACTTTGGAAAAGCATATTAATACAAAACCAGTACATTGTCAAAGACTAGGAGTTTATGATTCCAACATTTAAGTTTGTCACTATTGTTGTGCCTTTTGTTCTCCATCATTTGTTTTTGTTCCATACCTCTCAACAGCCCAGATTTTCACAGAATATCCAGATTTTTTTTCTTTATAGTCTCTGATTTGTTCCTTATAAGATGCTTTTTTTTCTGGAAATCATTGTGATTGAAGTCATTAAATATTGACAGACATTTAAGTTTCAGATTTCATGTTTTTCAGTAAATACATGCCAATGCCAACACCATTATTTAGCAACTTATTAAGTCATAAAAATAATATTTACAACCTGTCCCTGTTTTAGGCCTTTTATCCAGATTTTTGTGCAAAATAGTTCATAGGTTCATAGGTTCATAGGTTGGTACTAGGCTATTGGCCCTAGGGCCTATACAAGCCTAGCCATAACAATTCCCTGGCTATTTCTTCCCACCGTATTTACTTCCCTGGATCCCTGTCTAGCAGGGTGACTGACGTGATCCCTGGGGTGAATTTTCTATCTCCCATCCAGTCATCAAAGTTCCTTTTGAAGAGGGCCAAAGAGGCGCTCTGCTTGATATGTATGGGCAGTCTATTCCAGAGTCTGGGGAGTCTCTGGGTCAGGAACCTATCCCTCCAGCATGCTTTGTTCATTGTGATGCCAAGGTTTAGATCCCTGGAGTGTGTGTCTCTGAGGGATTGGGATTTCTTTAAGTGTAGCATGTCCAACAGCTCTGGGTTTGACATAGCCTTGTATGTTAAGCAGAGATCACCTCTGAGTAGACGATATGCGACAGAGTATAGGTGGAGTTTTTTTAGATGGTCAGCATAGGGCATCTGCTTTAGGCCTGTGATTCTTTTAGTGAGGTATGTTTTTGTCCTGGTTTGCTGTGCTAACACGGGAGAGATATGTGAGTTATGAGTGACAGTATCATGGTATTGTCATGTTAAGTAGGAGAATAAGAAGGGTGACAAGTTGGGGGGGGTGACCTGCTTGGGGCTTCCCTTGGTTGGCTAGCTCAAACCAGTGCGTAACTTGACTTGGGTATAGCATACTGTTCTTAGGTTTGTGTCTAATAAAGGTTTGCTTGGAGCTGTTTATGGTTATACAGGTAATATCTGCAGTGTTAGTATGCGTTACATGGGAGAGGTACATTGTGCATTTTGAATTATTCTGGATGACAGACTCTGGGGGAACCAATTATTGATTTGTTTGTGAATGGGCAGTTGTAAGGACAGGAGATAATGGGCTAGTTAGCAGTTTTTGTCTAGAGAGTGGGTTAGTAGGGGGGTTTCAGGGGAATCTATGGTTACTTCAGATTGGAGGAATGCATTACATGTATTGCAGCGTAGTTGGTGTATTTGGATGCTAACACATTTTTCTTATTTTGCAGATGGTTGTGGTGCAGTCATTGAAGGAACGTTGGGCTCTGTTGGTGTCCCAGGCAAAGGAGTTGTTTGGAGATACTTAGAGGCCAGTGTAGTTGAGAGTGGAGCTGTTTTTTTTTTTTTTTTTTGGTATTGATTAGTTTGGGTTGCTCCTTTGCATAAATATTACACCATACCAGATCTCTCTTTTTTTCCATGTCCATGTTTCTTTTTTATACCTTTCAAAAATCTTTAGGTTTTGTTCTTTGTATTTTTGCACTTCCTCTGTCACTTCTTTCCCCAAACAGCCCAAAGTTTCTTGGTCTACATGTTTGCCATGAATCTGTTATATTAATGAACACAAATTTGCATTTGAAGCTTTTGACAGTTTTTTCTTTTGCAAGTATTTTTCTTTCCTCTAATTTCTTTGGAAACTGTGGGCTTCTTGCATAATAGAAACAATGCATTATTTTTTCCTTATCTCAGTAGGCCACTCTATCATGTTTATGTCTCTTTTTGTCCCATCAGTTTTTGTGTTTTTTGTAGACTGCTACTACTTTCTACTATAGGGGGGCCATCCTCCCCCTGATCTTGGCTTAACCCTTTTTTAATTTCTCCAAATCTTTTGGGTTTCTAATACCATATGGGAATGGACCCCATTCCTAAGTTAAAGTATGATTAAAGTTCATTAAATTAGTATTGTTTCACCATTTGATGTCAGCAAAAAATGCTCTTTGCAGCACCCGCAATGTGCCCAGCAATGACTCCTTCTGCAATTCATATGGAGTTATATGTATTGGTAGCATATCTATATATGATTATAGACTCTTTTTTTGTATGACCCGTTGCTTCTACTGCTATTCTCACTATCTGGGTATCTTTCTTCCACATTGGTCTCATTTCTGCTTGCAAATCCTGATATTTTATGACTTTGTGTCTCTATGCAGGACACTGTAGTCACTGGGTGTGGTGATTTCAATGATCAATGCTATGTTTGTCTTCTTTACTTGGACCACTATATAGGGTTTTCTAGCTTCTATCTTTTGAACTGCTGGCAATGGATGATCCCACGTGATGTAGACTTCATCATTTTCTATGATGCTTTGTGGCTCATGTTTCCAGTGTTTTTCAGCCACGTCAATACTATGTTTGCACAATCCCCAGTGCAACAGTCTTGCCACATTATTATGCCTTTCAGTATACAGTCCTTCTGCCATTAGTATGTCGCAACCAGCAGTGAGGTGTTCAACTGTTTCCAATTCTGTTTTATAAAACCTACATTTGTCTGTTTCTCCCACATGTTTAATGGACTTTGTAAACCAACATGTATGTAGCCCACTATCTTGTGCCGCCAATATTAACCTTTCATCTCTTGGTTTGAATTCGCCTTTCCTTAACCATTCCTACATTCATCCCTGATCAACATGAGGTTCTTCCAGAAGTTTGCTATACTTGCAACTATAGTTAAGCATTTTCCACACTTCTTGCCTTCTCATCTGGTCCTTCACCTTATATTCTTTCTTTTGCTTTTTGGCACATTCAGTTGTTGACTGGTTATTATCCACTTGTGGTTTGATTTCCATTCCTGCTTGATGCCAATATACCTCTGCTAGCCTAAGCAGAGAAGTCATCTTAGATTTATTCTCCTCATGTTTCAAGACTTTCACTTCATTTGGGTATTGTGAGGTCATCAGATATGTGTGGAGTCCCACAATTGCAGATCTGTACATGTAATAAATTTCAAGGAGGCTCATCCCTCTTTTGGAACGGGGAATATATAATCTTGGTATGCACTGATTTTTATTAATCCTTTGATGAGCATGAATCATCCTTCTTGTTTTCCTATCTAATCTGTCCAACACATTTTGGGGCCAGTCAATCACTGGAAAACTATAAGTTAGGACAGGAAGAGCACATTGGTTTATAGTTTGGATTTTGATCCTAGATGTCAACGCTGTTTTTAGGATTAATTTAAATCTTTGTGGTTGCTGGTGCTGTGTCTTTGTGAATAAACATTGTAGTTTGCAGTGGAAACAGCTGTCCAAGTGCTTTTTGGGATTTATTAATTTAAATCTTCTAAAGTACTCCTTACTAAGTTTTATTTGCATTTGTTCATGTTTTGTTGTTAATCCTTCATCAGTTTCCAAATATTTATGCACTTCCTCTTGGCTCAAGTTCTTTTATATCACATTCTTGTCCCAAACTGATGTTTTCTTGGTGCTGCAGTTTTCCAGCTTTAAAGGTTACTTTTGCACATTTGTCAAGACCAAATGACATTCATATATCATCTGAAAAAGTTTTGACAACTTGCAGTTGTACTTTCAGTTCCTCATCTGATGAGCTATACAGTTTCAAATTATCGACAAAGAGAAGTGAGAAGTCTTTACACTTTGTTGTTTTCTTGGAGCCAAATTATAGCCATGGCCTAAGCTGTTATGTAGACAGCTTAAGGGGTTAAGGGCAAGGCAAAATTGCAGCGGTGACAGAGAGTCACCCTGGAATATCCCCCATTTGAATTTTTATCCCTGGAATAATAATTTGTCCTTTCTCATAGCTTAATTGCAAAGTGGTCTGCCACTGTTTCATGGTCCCTCTAATGTAGTCAATCAGTGTAGGGTGCATCTTAAAAAATTTTAAGCGCACTTTTATCCATGAATGTGGGATACTATCAAATGCTTTTTTGTAGTCAATCCATGCCATACTTAAATTCTTCCCCTTTTTACAATTCTCCACTATGACTTTATTTAACAGCAAATGATCCTTTGTTCCATATTACCTTCTTTTATTGCCCTTTTGTACTATTGCCATAATTGAGTTTTCTTCTAAATGACTATAGACTTTGTCGGTATCAATTACAGTGTATAGTTTATATGTTGTCAGAAGGCAAGTTATTGGTCTATAATTTTTAGGGTAGCTTGCAGGTTCACTCTTAAGTAGGAGCATTGTTTTACCTTTTGTCAGCCAGGTTGGTGTCTGTTAGGGGTGCGCATATAAGTAGTTCTTACTCAAGGCTAAATCTTCATGCAAAGATGTTAATACTTTTAACCAGAAGTTAGGTACTGCATCTGGGCTTGGGGTTTTCCAGTTTGAGGATTTTTTTAACTTTGTTTCAATCGCTCTGGCTTTTACTTCATCCTATTTCATGTCCTGTACCTTTAAACTTCGTATTCTTTCTTTTTCTGCTATCCATTTAGCATCTTTGTTATGTTCCACAGGATCTTAATAGATACTTCTACAAAATGTATCTATTTCTTCTTTTTTGGCAGTCTTTCAATTCCTTTTACCTTGTTTCCCAATTCTCTATAAAACTTTTTTGGTCATCAATAAATTGCTTATTCTGTACTTTTCCTTTATATTTATCTGCATATCTTCTAAATTTTTCTGCCTGTGCTGAGATTTTTAGTTGGTTATTTGCAATAGTGCATGATAGATCCTGATCTGTTCTAATACTGCTCATTGCTTTTATCACGTCTATCTTTCTAAGTATTTTGTTGATCTGTTCTTTCTTCTATACTCTTCTAACAGTGACACTTCTTGTCTTAGTTGTTTTATAGTTTTCTCTGTTCGATACTTCCATGATGGTATTCAATTTCTCCCCTTTCTCTCCCTCACTACCCTGTGCTCTTGTGGTAGACCTTCATGAGTTATTAATTTAGCTGCACAATAATATATCCTGTTTAATTCTGTTATATCACATGGATCTCTATGGACAGTACTAATTATTATGTTCATTTATTTTATCAAACTTCTGACTTTTTGAGTTTTATTGTCCTTCTGAAGTCTATTTCTTTCATTGATCTCAACATGTCTATCCATCTCAATTAAGTAAAGCTTCTCTTAGCTTGTTTTCTTCTAAAGTGAGGGCATGTTTTTTGTTTTCCATTTCCTGTGAGCATTCTATAGAAAGTTCTATTGCATCTTCCTCTGGCACATTTTCTTCAACTTCATCATGCGCCATCAGTTGCTCTGTCATATCAGAACTCACTGGCCTATCACTCCTCAACATTAACTGTGTCAGTTTCCACAGTTTCCTGTTCCTTCTCTTGCCGTCCAGCTTCAAGTGAATGTTTATACTCGTTTTCTGTGGAAGGCTCCAAAATATCTTCATAATGCACCTGACCAATTGCTTCCTGTTCCACTGGTTTCCTTTTAATTTGGAGTTCCATTGCTCTATCCTTTTGTGATGCTTTCTGAATTAGATTTTCAACACTGAATCCTTCACTTTGGAGGTACTCCATAAGCTCAGTTTCTATTTCCTTAACTCC
>NC_056745.1:864228409-864325909 GCF_019279795.1 Protopterus annectens
TTCATTACGCTGGATATTGACTCTATAAAGAAAGAGTTGAATAGTGAGGCTAATTCAAGGTCAGATTTACTTGGGTCCGGACAGAGGGTATTTCTGGAGTCTGGGTCAAGGAGTGAGTTTATGGAGTTCCAAAAAAAGCCTAGGGTTTTGGGGATGGTTGGAATGGAGCTTAGTGTAGTAGGATATTTTTGTCTTTGAAGATTTGTGTTTTTGCAAAGTTACAGAGCTGTGTATATTGGAGAAGGATTTCAGGAAGTTTATTCTTTTGATAAAGCTTCCAGGATTTGTCTCTTTGATGCATAATTTGCTTTGTTTCTTTGGTTAGCCAAGGGGCAGTTATAGTTTTTATTCTTTTTTTCCTTGGTGGAGCTAGGGAATTTAGAGTGTCTGGGAAAGGAGAATTAAAGTGGTCTATGGCTTTATTGAGTGGAAAGGTCTTTAGAATGTTCCAATTCATTTGTTTGTGGTAGTTAGAGAAGGAAAAAAAAACATAGTTTGGGTGGAAAATAACCAAGAAAACACAAAATCACCTCCTGGAAGTGAGAGGAAAGCCCAAATAAGATGGCAGTTACTTCTCAACACCAACACCCCCCTCCCCCAGGAATGAATGAACACATATCATTGATGCCGATTTTAAGGGCTAGGGCATCTATTTTATAACACATTTTTATACAGAGTATTATTTCTATTGAGACAGTTTTATTAATTGTTGATAATCACACATTCAGTGTTTTACTTGTATATATTTTTACTAGCGAACAATGGTTCTTATGGGCTTGTTTAAGGCTGTTTTTATGGATATCACTTTAATTCTTGATTGTTTAATTAATGTTGTGCTATTTAGCTGTTGCAAGTTGGCAGGCACTTTGGTTTTGATAAAGTCCTATACCTGTCAGGACGAAAACGCTTACCGAGTCTGAAGTGGATTTAATAAATATTTGTATGTCTACACTTCATTGACTGGTTATTTGGGCTTTCCTCTCACTTCCAGGAGGTGGTTTTGTGTTTTCATAGTTAGAGAAGGTTTTGGAGTCAAATTTACTAAGGTTGCAGGTCTGAATATATTGATGTTGGTGTGGACGTGAGGTGGTTGCACAGTAAATGAAAGCTGGAAGGTGGTCACTAATAGAATCAGGGATGGGTGCCAGAGTTGGTAATTTTATATGGATGGGTGACTAAGATCCAGTCAAGAGTAGATCCTGGGGGATTTGTTTTATTCGGTCTGGTGATGGAGTGGGTTACTTGAGTAAAGTTAAAGAAGTTAATGGACAGGGAGGGCATAAGACTGTTGATTTTATTCCAGTCGGTGTTTACATCGCCTAGTATGTAAGTTTCAAGGTTAATTTCAGCTGAGGCCCATTGGAGTATGTCTTCAAGGGGTGATAAGTTATTTCTGGTGGGATATAAAGGGCGATGATACAGAGGCTTTTGTGATTATTCATTTTAATAGACCGACTGTTAGTTCTGCATTGACAAATTTAGGAATGGGGTTTGGTAGGGGAATTAATGTAAGTAGATTGGAATAGATTAATGCAATGCCTCAGCCTTTTTTCTTTGGGTGGTCACATCTAAGAGTGTGAAATTCAGAGGGTAGGATTTCAGAGTCAGAGCTACAATGCTAATGAGAGAATCAGAGTTTTTGGGTAATGATGTCAGGGTTGACACATCTTTTGATAGTAAATTTTGTATCTTATATTTTAATATTCTGAGATGTTATTCTAATGTGGTCTGAGCTGCATACCCAACTATCAGACCTATACAAGTCAAAAATATTTCCTCTATAATATTTCCACATGATTATGTCTCATCATATGATTCAAGCCTTACCACTTACCACTGCAGTTTTGTTTTTATTGTACTTTAAACCTGAGAATACATTAACACTTATCTCCATTCTTCTTCTTCTTCTTCTTTCGGCTGCTCCTGTTAGGGGTCGCCACAGCAGATCAACTGTTTCCATTTCTTCCTGTCCTCTGCATCTTGCTCTGTCACACTAACCACCTGCATGTCCTCTCTCATCACATCCATAAACCTTATCTTAGACCTTCCTCTTTTCCTGATACCTGGCAGCTTCATCCTTAGCATCTTTTTCCCAATATACTCTGCATCCCTCCTCAGCACATGTCCAAACCAATGTAATCTTGCCTCTCTGGCTTTGTCTCCAAACCTTCCAATCTGGGCTGACCCTCTAATATACTTATTCCTAATCCTGTCCATCCTTGTCAGACCCAGTGCAAATCTTAACATCTTCAACTCTGCCACGTCAAGCCCTGACTCCTGCCTTTTTGTCAGTGCCACTGTCTCCAACCCATATAACATAGCTGGCCTCACTACCCTCTTGTAGACTTTCCCTTTCACTCTTACTGGTACTCTTCTGTCACAAATCACTTCTGAAACTCTTCTACACCCACTCCATCCTGCCTACACTCTCTTCTACACATCTTTTCCACAGTCACCATTACTTTGAACTGTTGATCCCAAGTATTTAAACTCATCCACCTTCACTACCTCTACTCCCTGCATCCTCAGCATTCCTCTACCCTCCCTTTCATTCACACACATATATTCTGTCTTAGTCCTGCTGACCTTCATTCCTCTTCTCTCTAGAGCATATCTCCACCTCTCCAGGGTCTCCTCCACCTGTTCCCTACTCTCACTACAGATTACAATGACATCTGCAAACATCATAGTCCACGGGGACTCCTGTCTGAGCTCATCTATCAACCTGTCCATCACCATTGTAAATAAGAAAGGGCTCAGAGCTGATCCTTGATGTAATCCCACCTCCACCTTAAACACATCCATCACTCCCACTGCAGACCTCACCACTGTCACACTACCCTTGTACATATCCTGTACCACTCTTACATACTTCTCTGACACTCCCGACTTCCTCATACAATACCACAACTCCTCTCTAGGCACCCTGTCATATGCTTTCTCTAAATCCACAAAGACACAATGCAACTGCTTCTGACCTTCTCTGTACTTCTCCATCAACACTCTCAGAGCAAACATTGCATCTGTAGTGCTCTTTCTGGCATGAAACCATACTGCTGATCACTAATCATCACCTCCCTTCTTAACCTAGCTTCCACTACTCATTCCCATAACTTCATGCAGTGACTGATCAGATTTATCCCTCTGTAGTTACTACAGCTCTGCACATCACCCTTATTCCTAAAAATCGGTACCAAAACACTTTTTCTCCATTCCTCAGGCATCCTCTCACTTTCCAAGATTTCATTAAACAATCTAGTTAAAAACTCCACTGCCATTTCAAGTAAAAACTTCCATGCTTCCACAGGTATGTCATCTGGACCAACAGCCTTTCCATTCTTCATCCTCTTCATAGCTATCCTTACTTCCTCATTGCTAATCCACTGCACTTCATGATTCACTATCCGCACATCATCCAACCTTCTCTCCCTCTCATTCTCTTTATTCATCAACCCCTCAAAGTACTTTTTCCATCTGCTCAACACACTCTTCTCGCTTGTGAGTACGTTTACTTCATTATCCTTTATCACCCTTACCTGCTGCAAATCTTTACTAGCTCGGTCCCTCTGTCTAGTCAATCGGTACAGGTCCTTTTCTCCCTCCTTAGTGTTCAACCTTTTATACAACTCTTCATACACCTTATCCTTAGCCTTCCCCACCTCTCTCTTTGCCATGCATCTCATCTCCTTATATTCTTGTCTACTTTCTTCATCTCTTTGACAATCCCACTTCTTCTTTGCCAACCTCTTTCTCTGTATACTCTCCTGTACTTTTTCATTCCACCGCCAGGTCTCCTTGTCCTCCTTCCTCTTTCCAGATGTCACATCAAGCACCTTTCTAGCCATCTCTCTTACTAGCTCTGCTGTAGTTACCCAGCTATTCAGTAACTCTTCACTTCCACCCAGTGCCTGTCTTAACTCTTCCCTGAACATCACCTCACAATTACCTTTTTCAATTTCCACCATTTGATCCTTGGTGCTGCCCTCACACTCATCCTCCTCTTCTTGATCACCAATGTCGTCCTACAAACCACCATCTTATGCTGCCTAACTACACTTTCCCCTGCCACCACTTTACAGTCTCCAATCTCCTTCAGACTGGCTCTTCTATATAAGATATAATCCACCTGTGTGCAACTTCCTCCACTCTTGTATGTCACCCTATGCTCCTCCCTCTTGTTAAAATATGTATTCATCACAGCCATGTCCATCCTTTTCACAAAATCCACTACCATCTGACCTACTGCATTCCTTTGCTTAACACCATACCTACCCATCACTTCCTCATCCCCTCTGTTCCCTTCACCAACATGCCCATTGAAATCTGCTCCAATCACTAGTCTTTCACCCTTGGGTACAGTCATCACCACTTCATCCAACTCACTCCAAAATTTTTTTTTCTCATCCATCGCACACCCAACTTGTGGAGCATATGCTCTAACAACATTCATCATTACACCATCAATTTCCAGCTTCATAAACATCACTCTATCCGACACTCTTTTCACCTCCAAAACACTCTTAGCATACTGTTCCTACAGGATAATGCTTATGCCATTTCTCCTCCCATCCACACCATGATAAAACAATTTGAAACCGCCTCCAATACACCTAGCCTTGCTCTCCTTCCATCTAGTCTCTTGCACACACAACATACCAACCGTCCTTCAGTCCATCATATCAGCTAGCTCTCTCCCTACACCAGTCATACTGCCAACATTCAAAGTTCTGACCCTCACTATCACAGTCCTTGCCTTTACCTGCCTTCAGGCATGCCTTCCCCCTCTCATCCTCCTTTGGCCAACAGTAGCCCAATTTCCACCAGCACCCTGGTGGCCAACAGTACTGGTGGCGGTCATTGTTAACCCGGGCCTCCACCGATCCAGTATGCATTTCTGTACTGTTGTCTGCATGTATGATTTGGCAAAATTTTACGCCGGATGCCCTTCCTGACGCAACCCTCCCCATTTTTCTGGGCTTGAGACCAGCACAAAGAAATGCACTGGCTTGTATCTCCATTAGTGAATTAATAACTTTATCTATTTTTTCACTCATTCACTCATTGAGAGGCAGTCAACTTTGAACACTTTCACCTTATGTTAATAGTAACCAGATTCTTTTAGCTAATGTCTCCATTGCCAAAAAGAGTCTCAATGACAAAGAGCAGCCTGGAATGGTACACTTGTATATTTCTCCCTCTTCTGATACTGTTTCATTTACCAGAAGAACAAATTCAGGAGCATTATATGCGTCTTTTGGTCTATATTAAATTATCAAAAAGACAGGTCAGCGAATGGCACTTACATCCAAAATGTTGTCCTGTTCATAGTGAGATAAACAAACTTATGATTTGCATATAGAAAGTAAATTATGGAAAATGGAATCTCTTTTTATTTTAAAATTTGATACTATGACCCCTAAGGGGTTAAATAGGGAATGTCATTTTTTTATTTAAAGATGTAATTAGTTTATTGGTAAAGTGAATGATTGAATTTTAATAGTATAAAAGGGCGGGGATATGTGACTGAGGTATACTCTGAAAAGGCTTAGAGCCGAGAAGCTAAAGGGATTCAGAAGTGATGGTGTTTTTTTTTTACTGTTTACTGCTGTCTTTTGCTGCTGTACACTGGATGCTGCTTTCTTTGCTGCTGTACATTGGATGCTGCTTTCTTTGCTGCTGTACATTGGATGCTGCTTTCTTTGCTGCTGTACATTGGATGCTGATTTCTTTGCTGCTGTACAATGGATGCTGCTTTCTTTGCTGCTGTACATTGGATGCTGCTTTCTTTGCTGCTGTACATTGGATGCTGCTTTCTTTGCTGCTGTACGTTGGATGCTGCTTTCTTTGCTGCTGTGCTGTACGTTGGATGCTGCTTTCTTTGCTGCTGTACATTGGATGCTGCTTTCTTTGCTGCTGTACGTTGGATGCTGCTTTCTTTGCTGCTGTACGTTGGATGCTGCTTTCTTTGCTGCTGTACGTTGGATGCTGCTTTCTTTGCTGCTGTACATTGGATGCTGCTTTCTTTGCTGCTGTACATTGGATGCTGCTTTCTTTGCTGCTGTACGTTGGATGCTGCTTTCTTTGCTGCTGTACATTGGATGCTGCTTTCTTTGCTGCTGTACATTGGATGCTGCTTTCTTTGCTGCTGTACATTGGATGCTGCTTTCTTTGCTGCTGTACGTTGGATGCTGCTTTCTTTGCTGCTGTACATTGGATGCTGCTTTCTTTGCTGCTGTACGTTGGATGCTGCTTTCTTTGCTGCTTTCATTTGGAGACTGCAACCTGCCTGTTTGTGAACCATTGCTGCTGTTTTCTCAGTGGATTCTGGTACTGTGGAACTGTGATATTACTAAACTGCAGGGTGCTACCATAATAAACTGCTTTGGAAGGTAAATACTGGCTCTTTTCTTTCATTGTGAATAGCATTATATACTTCTTTGGGTCTATATTAAATTATCAAAAAGACAGGTCAGCGAATGGCACTTACATCCAAAATGCCGTTCTGTGAATTGTTCATAGTGAGATTGGAGTACAGTGAAGATCAAAAAATTTGCTCTTTCCTCACTGCGATCTCAGAGTTGGTATATATAATTAGCTGAACGTGCCGTTCGAGACCTATCTTTTTGATAATATAATATACAGACCCTAATTTTTTAACCCAAGCTGCAGTGTGTAAACTCATATTTCATTTTTTCAGTTTAGAAACCATGCATTCCCATTTAGATGAAACAAGCACTTTCCCTTTGTCAAATAGCAATAGTCCTGCATGTGTACTAACCCGTGGACTTTTAACTATAAAAGCTGCCATCACGCTCAACTTGTCAGTTATCTCTCTTCCCTTGCATGAGCCTCACCATTTTCCTGCATGCCTTATTTGTGGCAGAATGTTGTCCAGTCTTGTAGCAAGAATTGTATCATCCAAACTGATTATCACCTGATAATTTAATTGGCCTAGTGTTTCTCATTTTCCTTTTCCTTTTAGGTTTACTAAAATTTTCATTTTCCTCACATTTTGTTGGACATATTTATGTATCTCTCTGCCATTGTACAATAAGCATAATGCATTCATTATTGTGTCTCCTCCAAATTTATAAAACTCTGCAGAAAATCTGTCTGATCCTTTGCCTTTGTTAAGTTTTAATTTTTATTTACCTCACATATTTTTTCAGTGTTTATGTCCATTTCCAGTATATATTGATGGATATTTTTCTATATAGCGAGACCATTTCTCATTCTTCTACATGTGTCTGTATTATTGTAGGTGCAGAATACAACTCTGATGTTGCTGGGTCCTTCAGCTTATCCTGGTCAGGGGTCGCCAGAGCGGAACTCCGGTCCGCTAATGTTTGGTAGTGGATTTTTACGTGCCGAGTTACCAGCCCTGATGCACAACCTTCAATGAAGGCACGCCCATTCACGCATGCCTCCACACAGAAGACGCTCTAGCTGAGAATCGAACTGGACAACGTCTTGCTATGAGACGACAATGCTACCGCAGCACCACTACCGCGGGTTCAGAATACAACTCTGATATTACTCCTTACAACTCTGATAATACTCCTTTAAAATGCTCCTGTAAATTTTAATGGAGATGTTGTTTCTTCTTGTGGGTTCCTGACCGGCAGAATTTTTATTTGTATTTGTCTACCTAAGCCTCTTAAATTTCCATGCACCCCCCCCCAAAAAAATATTGTTATTTCACTTGCATTGCCATTATTAACTGATTGCATTTCTCTGATGATAAAATAATCTTATTGCAATGCTTAGAAATGTGTCCCTCATTTTTACTTATAATATTGTTGACTTTTCTTATTTTCTCTCGTTTTTGCCTTAGTATCAGTCCTTATCACAGTTTTAATTCCATCCAACTGGTTCATTTCTACCTCTGACACACTTGTAAGATTATAATATATCATTTATATTATTATATGTTGCACTTTCCTTTTCATCTTAATCTTCCATTTGTAATATGCTATTTTTCTGGATATTTCTTAAGTAGGGTTATCAATCTTTATTTGCCTGTGTTGCAAAGTTTCCAGAATTGGAATAATGTGACTATTTCTAATGAAAATTCCTCAAAAATCTACAGTTATCTTTCTCTATTTTTCAGCTCTTACTTTAACATGGATTTTGCTCCTGCAAAAGGTTTTCTTTCATGAAATTGGAAGTAGGATTGAAGTCCCTTGTTATGACTCTCACATAGTCACTTTACTGCAGTTTATCTCTTAACTGTTAAAAACTGAAGCAATGAAAATAGGGTCATCCTCATTTTGGCCATAAATGTTTACAACCTGTCATTTCTTTGACTTAATTAGACATTTCCAGATGAATCAATGTCTTGAGATAGTTGTTACATTTGTTTTTCATTGTGTACCAGCAAATTATTTCTAAAGAGTTTGTTTGTTTGTCTTTTGGCTTTTCCCAGTTAGGGGTCGCCACAGCGGAACTCCGGTCTGCTAATGATTGGCAGTAGAGTTTTACATGCTGGCTTGCCGGGCCTAACGCACAAACTTCTACGAAGGAACACCCATTCACGCATGTCGCCACACAGAAGACACTCTAACTGAGAATCGAACGGGCAACGTCTAACTGTGAGGCGACAACGCTACCGCAGCACCACCACCACAGTCTAAATTATTTCTAAAGAGTATTGTTTGTCCTAACCACATATCAGGATGAGGGAAATGGGAACAATACTCTTTAAATGATTTCTAAAGAGTATTGTTCCCATTTCCCTCATCCTGATATGTGGTTAACACCAATTTTCTAAATTTTTTTTTTCTGTATTGCATACTCAGTGTTTTGCTTTTATTTTTGCCACCCATTAATGAATTACAACAACAGATCACATTTTGCATATCTAAGTTTACTACAAAGTTTAACTTACTGTTATTAAAAGTTACTGTTTTTTCACCCTTATTTCTTGAGCTTCCTGTGATTGTTGCCACATCAGTTACATGTTTATGGTGCTCCTGACTTGCAGCATTCATAAATTTAGCATGCACATTCAGCCTTTTCGAAGGAAGCTTTTCTATCACAGCATAACACTTATTAATGCTGTTTTGTTTATTAATGCTGTTTACAAATATGTAACAACAGAACCTGCTTAATATAACTGCAATTACAAATATTTATGCTAATAACTTGAAATCAATGTGATAAACTGTTGCTTTCTAGTGTATCACGTTGCCCTCTGAGGGCATGTTCAGTTGGGTCCACAGCTGCTTGACTTTCTAAAATATTTATCTCAAGGTAAGAAAGCATGAGACCTGTCACGGAAGACTGTTTATAGTTTCCTTCTGTGGAAAAGGTGCTCACCAAAAGTAGCTGCATTTAGTTTGTCCAGGTCCTAACAGGGTCAGCCCATGTGTTTCAGAAAAAAATATAAGTTTTTTATATACAGTAAATTATTTTTTACATGTATTCATATTGATTTAGGAACATATTTTGTTACCTTAAGTAATTTTATCAGTTTTCTTACAACAATTTAATATATTTATATTTTAATAAATATATATATATATATATATATATATATATATATAAATATATATATATAGAGAGAGAGAGAGAAAGAGAGATAAATATAGATATATAGATATAAAAATATTTATATTTTAATTATAAATTATTATCAGTAAGCAAAAGGGGTGGCGATGGGTATGCTATTACTTCCTTTGAAAATATGTTGATAGTGTCATGGTACCAACAGATTTTAAGTAAGGACATATGATCTGAAAAGTAATTTTTATAGGAGATTTGTGGATGAGCTGTTTTTCATTTGGAAGGGAATATCATATGAATGTGAAATGCTTATTAAAAGATTAAATGAGACTAATTTTTGAAGTTCTCAATAGGTACAAAATGAATGAATGATATTTTTTGGATATTGGATTGACTTTAGATATTAAGGATGCACTTTTTGAAAAGCATTGTTTATGAAAATATATATATACCAAGAGGCAGATGATTCATATTTCCAGGATTAACTACTGAAGACTTTTTTTAATGCAATTCAACTATTTCTTAGATTGTTAAAGAAAATATGATATGATATAGAATTGTTAATTAACAGCAGAAGAGATGAGGTTGGAAAAAGAATGCAACTTTCCACCCATTCTTCATGTGGGGATGGGGTATAACAACAATAACCAGTAGTAAAAAATACAGGAACACATATACATGAGAATTCTTTTTGTTTTCAGATGACTTGGTTCTAGTATTAGAAATGTAACTGAAATTTGAAATATCTGTGAGGAAATTCTGAATTAATTTCTGTTATCGGTAATAAACCATCTTCTGTCTGTATAAAATTCACCAATTTAGAAAATATTTCACAGAAAGGCAGTACATTCCCCCGGATTTACTAATCTTCCATGCAGGGCTAATCTAGTCCTGCACGGAAGTGACAGTTGAAAAGGAGGATGGCAGCGCTCCATGCATATTAATGAAGGCGTGCTGCCTGAACTCCTAATGCTACACAGAGCGTGGACGAGAGCAGAGCTCTCAGAATAAACACACCCCTGCAAAGTAGAACAGAAAAATGTGCAAATAAATGAGTGAGACAGCTCAAAAATGTCTGCATATCCCCAAAAACAGTTCCCATGTGTTCAACAGCAACAGTACAGTTAAATAAAACAAAGAAACCCTATTATTTTTTTTAAAACCCCGAGTACAGCTAACCGTAGGTGTGTGGGTCTGCCCATCGCCTAGCTACGGTTAAAGCAGCTGAAAAGGCTGAAGTGGATAACAAGGAATGTATATGCAAATGAAGCAACACAGCAATAGTGGAGTGGTTAGAGCATCTGCCTAATGAACAGGCATTCCCGGATCTAGTCCCACTGCAGCACAAATCATTTTCCATGGGAAATCTGTATATGAACATAATTTTACATCGTTTTGCCATATAACCTACAGAATAACAATTAAATGTGAACTGGAGTACTGCATGAAATGCACATGTGAAGTGTTAGTGTCATAATGAATAAGGCATAAGTAAGCAGGTCTAAGCACAAATAAACAGCGGTAAGCTTATCCAAGTGCATCTGTGCGGTAGTAAGCAGTGCCCACACAGAATAAGCAAAGTAGAAGCTTATGAGTGTAAGAAACTGTAACCGGAGGTTAGCAGTGCTTACTGTCATGCAAACCTGTGTAAACCCACTTACAACCACTTTAAAGTGCCTTAACCACTCTGGATCCAACGGTCCAAGTTCCGTCCAGCAACAGAATAAACTGCCTCAGCAAGGCTCAAACCCAGAACCCTGTACACTACAGTCACAGCAGTTAACCACTAAGCCATCATAGCAATAGATAAGTGATATTAAGGCCATACATCCCATAGACCCACATGGATTCATATATATACATATATATATATATATATATATATATATATATATACATATATATACATATATATATATATCAAAGCCAACCACGTCCAACGAAACAATAAAGCAACGGAAATCAATCGCAGTTGATCATTTATTAAAATAAACGCATACTCAGTAAACAAAAAACATGAACGTATTCAGTACTTCGTTTTCATTTAAACAGCATCAGATGTGGGCCATTACAAATCAATTCATTTAAATACTATGAATTAATGACATCATAAATTTGATTATCCAATAGTTAAATTAAAACCATTAAATATGTAAAATATGAGAATGACACATTATATACTTTTATTATTAATAAAATAATGAATATATTTAAAAATATAATAAATATGCATTTTAAAAAAGCATTTAAAAAAACTGCATATACATATATAGTTAAAAAACCTACTTAAAATGCTTGTGTGATGATAGACAAAGAGTACAAAGTAGTAGAAATGAATAAATAAAACATATATGGCATAGCTGCACAAAATATAAATGTATTTATATAAACCTATACTTAAAATGTAGTTAAATACAAAAACTAGTCATCCCTGCTGTTGCACACTTCACTGGTATGTGAGAAAGGCAACATGTTCTGAGCTTCTATAGCTTTGCGGCCCTTTAATTTTAAAAGTAGGGCCAAGGACACATGGT
Organism: Protopterus annectens; assembly: GCF_019279795.1. Lineage (NCBI taxonomy): Eukaryota > Metazoa > Chordata > Ceratodontiformes > Protopteridae > Protopterus > Protopterus annectens. The sequence goes on from NC_056745.1 coordinate 864,240,448, forward strand.
CATTTAACCCTGGCCTTTTATTGGCTTCTAAGGCCAATTGCCACCACAATTCCCTATATTCTATTGCTTCTTCCCACATACCACCTCTTTTTTCCTTATTGATTTTTTTCTATAACATAAAACCTGAAACATGCATCATGACATTCTAAAGTGTGTTTGTATAAAACATTATTGTCCTTCTTAGTCTGTATGTCATAGGTGTGCTCGTATATCCTTTTCTTAAGCTTTCGTTCAGTTTTTCCAACATAGAAAGCCTGACACATTTGACACAAAGCTACATATACTAACCCACTAGTTTCACAATTGTGATGACTTTTACTTTTTAAGGTTTTATTTCTACATTCCAACACAATACTTTCTTTGTTATATATTCACACTGCAAGCATCTACCACATTTAAATGTTCCTAATCTCCTTTTATTATTACCTTCTTTAACTTTTTTATTTCTTTCAGATTCATTCCATTTTTGTACATCACCTTAATCTTTTCTTTACTTAACATTTCCAGATCCGTAAATGCCTCTTTCCTTTAACATCTGTTTACCATAGCCTATCTCATCAAAAAAGTCATCGTCTTTAGAAGTCATATGGCTAGATCTAATGAACTGACCTTTTTACAATGTTCTGTTTATAATGGAGAGGATGGGCACTGTTATAATGTAAAAGTGAGTTAACATATGTGTTTTTCCTATACACCTTAGAATAGAATATTCCATCTTCCTTATGAATTTCAACATCCAAGTATTGTAGTTCATCTGGGGAAAAGTTATATGTAAATTTTAGCAAACTGGTACTTGTATTTAAAAATCCAATAAAAGCATGCATTTCTTGTTCAGACACAGTCCACAAAATACATATATTGTCCAAACACCAACAGTGTTTGTACATAGATCCCAAAACAAATTTTTCCTCCCATTTGGCTAGGACTAAATTTGCATATGTAGGTGCACAAATCACCCCCATCGCCACCCCTTTTATTTGGTGGAAGAATTCTCCATTGAAGTATATAGGTGTGCAGGTGTTGGCTGATGTGGGTCTATACGGACAGCCCCAGGGATGTAAGCAAAAGTGTTCATTGGGCAGAGACTTCACCCAACGAGCAGCCACACCCGCTACGAGTCCCACTGCAGCAAAGTCTAATCTACATGGCAAGGAATGGAATAACCAGATGCCGATGTATATATGTAGAGGTATGTGTGTGTGTATATCTGCCCATAGCTACATGGAGATATACCTTTCCCTCTCCGTAGTATAAATGTATACATACAGAGACAGAATACATATACATATCCACATATAGATATATACATATGCAGACACCCATACACACATATGTCGTTAGATATATATATAGACAGCAATATATAACTATATACATGTATGCAAACATATACAGATATATATATATATATATATATATATATATATATATATATATATATATATATATATAGTGTGTGTGTGTAAATATACACATGTATATAGCTAGGATATGATACAGCAGTTATGAATTACATATGTTCACAGGCCGTGCATATGGGGGAGAGGGGTCTAATCAACAAACGTGTAACACATAGCATCAACCCTCCCACCCAGCTAGACCGGTGAAACATACAGACACACAATAAAAGTAAACACACCTGGACTACAAGCAGGATACTACCAGTGGGAGAGACTCACCAAATCCAATCTTGAAAAAAAAATGTATGTCCCTTGTGGGACACCCAAAAAGTCAAACATATATGGGTTTCCTGCCATTACACCAATGTCGAATGGCAGGCCATGCATGTTCCCAGTTTACAAGGTAGGGGAAGGATGATGATCCATGGGGTGGACAACATACGTAATGGGTTCCAAGAAGTGTGGAGTGGGTACAGTGTAGAGATGTGGCCAGACCTGACCTGCACCTGGAGTAAGGAAGAGTGCCGAAGAGGATGTGCAAGATTGGGAACTATGGGTAAGAAATTATGGGCCTAGCTGAGCGGGTGTTGGCTGGAGTGGGTCTATGTGGACCGCCCCAGGGATGTACGCAATAGTGTGCATTGGGCAGGGCTGCCACCCAATGGACAGTTACTCCCACTACGAGTCCCACTGCAGCACAGTCTATTGTACATGGCAAAGAATGGAATAACCAGATGTAGATGTACAATTGTAGAGGTGTGTGTGTGTGTGTGTGTGTGTATACCCATACCTACATGGAGTGAAACCTCCCCCTCTCTGTAGTACATACAGAGACAGAATATAATGACACACCCACATATAGATATGCTGACAACGATACATCCATATGTCGTTAGACATATATATATTCAGCAATAAATATATATTTATATATATATATATATATATATATATATATATATATATATATATATATACATGCATACAAATACAGATATATACATATATATGTATATAGATATGTAGAAATATATATGTTTATATGTGTGTAAACATACACACACATACATACATATATATATATATATATATATATATATATATATATATATATATATATATATATATATATGTGTGTGTGTGTGTATATAGCTAGGATATTAATTGAATTATGTATTTAAATCACATCTGTTAACCAGGTAAGCTTGGCTTGGCTGAGCTTCTGGCTCATTTACAGCAGAGACCCAGGGAGAAAATCTCCTCAGGACTAGAAAATAGTTTGTTAAATAGTAGTATACAGCATATATATATATATATATATATATATATATATATATATATATATATATATATACCAGTTAAGGATTACATATGTTCACAGGCTGTGCCAATGGGGGTGTGGGGGTCCAATCAACAAACGTGTAACACGTAGCATCAGTCCCCCCCACCTAGACAGATGAAACATACAAACACATGATACAAGTAAACACACCACTGCTTCCCTGACCACAGGCAGGATGCTACCATTGGGAGAGACCTGCCAAGTCTAATCTTGAAACAAAAACATCAATGTCCCTTGTGGGACACCCCAAAAATTAATAATAACCGTAGTCAGTCCCTGTAACAATTTATCTAACCAGGCTGTATACGTATATGGACCAGTAGGTTGTGCAAGCCTGATGACCCATGGGTTGAGACAACGTACGACATGGGTTCCGACATGTGGAGAGTGGACAGTGTGTAGTGGTGTGGTTAGACCCCACCTGCACCCACAGTAAGGATGAGGGCTGTAGAGGAGGGCCATGTGGGGGAACTATGGGTAAGCAATTATTGGCCTAGGCGTGCAGATGTTGGCTGGCGCAGTTGTATTCACACCACCCCAGGGATGTCAGTAATACTGCGAATTTGGCAGTGTTTATGCCCATACCTCTCAACCTCTAAGAGTTAAACCACTGGACAGAACCTAAACCGTTGGGGGGACAAATAGGGACAGAAAGCACATATTCCACTTACAATTAGCATGACACGTCTGAAGGATGTGGAGTCTTAAACCCAATTACTTGTCTGTATTTAATGGCATCAGTTCCCAGGTATTTACCAGACAGGTGCAGATTGTAAGAGGAACACACCATTATTATGAAGCAAATCCTGGACAGGCCACGGATTCTGTACAGTCGACAAGCATGCATACGCCTAACGGGCAGCCATTCTCGATATGGGTTCCACAGCAGCACAGTCCAGTGTACATGGCAAAGTATGGTATAACCATATGTGTTGTTGCATTACCCACTACACAACACCTATGAACACATGGTTGCAACACCACACTGTAGGCATGTAAGTCGATGTAATAGGCATTGCAAGGTATTATTGAAGTCCTCACCCCCACCCAGGGGTGTGAGTGTCCAACTCAAACACCAGATGCAGTACATATGCACAGCTGTTGTCGTAGACAACATGGCCAACTGTGGACCTTCCTTGCAGCCATCCTGCACATCCCTGGATAATCCTCCTACTAGCACCCCCTTTTGTGCCCCATGCACACCACATACCTATCAGACCCTGTTCTATTCCTCTTAATGTCTACGGGTACACGTAGGTGACACCCTCTTCCCCCACTATATTGCCAGTATCTGGAACCTCAACCCACATGTAGTGTCATAGCTGTCCCACAGGACACATGTAACTAACACATGAAGGAACACCACAAGAACACCTGGAGCAGCACAGGCTTACCAGCTTGCAAACCCCCCCACCTCACACTCTATACCACATCAACTAGTGATACCGACACCTCTTGTCCTGCCTCACATACAAATCCCAACATCCGACATACCTTCCCTATTCCACTCCATCCAATTATACCTACGGGCTACTATACAGTTACAATGTCACCCCCACTACCTACCTACTCCCTAGCTATTCGCCTCTACTGTACCACACAGGTATGGAATATGTACACCTACCCCAAATACCTGCATGTAATCTATCCTGACTTGAGAAACAGGAATCCAACCCCACCTTAAACTGACCTTTGTCAACAGTCATACCTGACATGTAAACCTGACCTAAGCATGGATTATACCGACAGTTTAACGTAAACTAAACATGTTTAATGGGGGACGTAGCTATGTTATGTCTGTTACCCTCTATGAATGTGATCATCCCAGTATTAATTGGGATACGTAGCTGGGGTCAATGTGGAGCTCTACACCCCGGGCCACCGCTGACAATGGACAAGCATACAGTCCAAGTGTCCCGGTTGACAGATGTGAACAAAATGCGCAATGTTGCGCTTGTGTATGTGGGAGCAAGCGGGTGTACACCTGGTTGGCCATCAGTATGCGAGTACCACACTGGTGAAGCAATGTAGAGGCTAACTGAGGGCAAGACGCCGCAACCAGAGGTCAGTAATGCTGTGCTACATGCAAACAAGCGCATACCCAGCTACAAATGTTCCACAGTGCCTCAGTCACTCTGTAGCCAACAGCTGTTGTTGTGAGCATTAACAAAATAATCTGCACTGCCAGGTTGCAAACCCCCGACCCTGCACACTATAGTAGACATGAGTTCCACTAAGCCATGGCAGATACACATTCAGCTGCTGTGATCACAAACACATCATCCAGTACAGGCATCCAATAGTATAGGGAATGTATATAAGTGTGTAGATTAATACCAGAACACGTGTCCATTGCACAACCACAGTATTATGAGCAGTTTATATGCAGCACAGAACAGTGTCTGTCCAATCATACTGTGAGAACAGTAGTCCTGCATGATACCGACGGGAATAATGATATACAGTGCACACCGTAGGGGAGTTTGAGCGTGCTTCATGCACAGTATGTCACACCTGGGGCATTGGTACCGTGGAACCAGGAGATGAAGCTGGCCAGGTGTGTGAACAAACCACTGCTACACAGTACCCTGGCAGGATGCTAACCAGTGGGAGAAACACTGTAGACCAACTAGTTCTACTCTTGACACAACAACAGGTCCGTCCCTGGTGGGATGAACCAACAGTTGTGGGTCACATCAATGTCATCACCAGTATCGGAGGAGGATCAGGGGAAGGCTGGTACATACATGGACTAAATGGATGAGGAGCCTGCAGACGCTTGGGTGGGGACAGTATACTGGAGGTGTACCGAGATGTGCAGAGAGGGAAATGTGTAGAGGTGTAGTATGGCAGGGCCAGCAACCTGGGAATGGATGGATGCTGTGTACGTGGAGCTCAGGGGTCGGGGGAAGGGAACATGTGTATGTCATTATAGTAGACATATGCAAACAAAGCAAAACAGCAATAGTGTAGTGGCCAGAGCATCCGCCTAATGCACATGCATTCCTGGGTCGAGTCCCACTGCAGCACATCCTATTTTCCATGTGATATCCGTATGTTACCTTTGTTGTGCTGTATAACCTACTAAGTAACATTTATGTTTGCACAGGAGTACTGCCTTAAATGCACATGTGAAGTGTCATACTGACTAAGGCACTAGTAAGCATGTGCAAGCGCATAACAGCAGTTGTATGCATGGATACGCAGTTGTAAGTGTGTGTACGTGTATTCACGCGGGGGTAAGCACTGCCTACATAGATTGAGCTAAGTAGATGCTAGCTGTGTGTAAGGTAACACAACTTGAGCTTAGTATGGCTTAGCACTGCGCATACATGTGCACACCTGCATACGACCGCTCAAATGTCCCTAACTCACTCTGTATCTGACAGCTGGTGTTTTGCCCTGAAACACAATATACAGCCTGTGGAAGGGCCACACATGGGATGCTGCACATCATACACTATGTGATTTACCATTAAACCATGACAGATGTATATAACCACTCATTCCACATACATATCACCCAGCAATCAGTCAACAGCACAGGGAATGTAGTAATAACACACTACACAACCTCTTAATGCATGAATCACGGGCATAGTGCACCATAATGTGGGTACATATAGGAATATCTGTTGTATCCTGCTCTAATACACTTCAAACATTGCAAGTTACACAGTTATATGTGGTAGAACACATATATTGCTGGAGATGATACGTCTGAAACATGTACATGTCTGCATGAATGACTGACCTCAGTCCTAAGGCCATCCATGTCAATTGCCAAGAGAATGAGGTACAGGCCACACATATAGACCGAACATGCATGCACATATGGACAGCTATACATCTGTTAATGTAGAGAGATAGACAGCTATAGGTATATCTATATATATCTATATATATCTATATATATATATATATATATATATATATATATATATATGTGTGTGTGTATATATATATATATATATATATATATATATATATATATATATATATATATATATATATAATATGTTCTGTGTATATATCCAGATGTATTTATCTACATACATACACACACACACACATATATATATATATATATATATATATATATATATATATATATATATATATATGGATACATATACATAGCTAGAGCTATATCAATGACCAGTTCTCTACCTCTATATATGAGGGTGTAACATATATATATATATATATAGATAGAGATAGACATGTGTATATGATTTCCACATGGGAACGGACTCCTGGCCCACTCTGTATGACATAACTGACTATGAGCACAGTTAATGGTGGTGGGGGCACACATGAGGGACACCTGGTAATTACTGCAATGTAACCCTCCCCAGCCATAACGGATATGCTGTGCAAACCAATATCCAGCACATGCAGTACATGACAGCATGACCCACCACAACACAGCTACAATGCTCCAACAGTTATCCATGTCACCTGTACATGTCAGGCCAATATCTCTAACATATCATGCAGATATGCCATTGTACTGTAGGAAATGTACTATGTTGAAGGGCTACACATTACAACAGTACAGATATGCACACACATCCATACATTGATGATCATGTGCAGGTATATATATATATATATATATATATATATATATATATATATATATATATATATGTAGATACGATATATGGCTACATACACATATACACAGACAAAGGGTATTAGTAGCCATACATGTGTGGCAGTAGTCTGGACGTACTGGATGAAATGTATATCCCCAGCCACAAGCCCTGTAACCGGTACCTGTGACATGTGTGGTGTGGCAACCAGCCCTACAAAGGGGATACCTACATTGAAGATATACCCACTCACAGTTCAAAGGGCATGACACGACACACAGGTATGTATACACAGACAATCTTTATTTGTGTACCATACAATAATGTATGCCATTATTGACAGCACATGGATGTTGATGTATGTGACCAGTGATGTATGCAAGGCCCACATAACAGTCGATGCAGACAGTGCGGATATATATCATACTATGGTGTCCAGGCTAAGCCCTTCAATTCGTACACCATTTGACAATGGATTTGCCTACATGATACGTAACAGTCAACAATATCAGATGTAGTTCAGCAGCCTCCAATTACACCCAGTAGTCAAGGCCAAGGGGGACATTCATTACTTGTGGTAATGTCAATGTATCTGTCACAGGTATGGTCCCTGGCCAACAAATGTTGTGGGTGTCTATGCTATGACTGGGATGATAGTAGGAATGCTAGCAGTGGTGAATGATAGGCCATTACCTAACACCTCATACCCGTATCACAGCAGGACAAAGGCTGCCATATATGTGGAGGACAAAGGCAGGAATGCAGGAACATACCTGCAATATTGCAGTAACATACCCTGGAGCAGCAATGTTACAGGATGTGTTGCAACATACCATTATGCAGGAATACGACATCAGGTACACAAATGGATATAGCCATGTACTGCTAGCATGCAATGCAAACACTGCCAGTGTAATATCCAACATAGGACCTGTGTGGTGGACAGACAATACATGATAGGCACACCTCTGTCCAGCTAGAGGATGGCCCACAGTAGTGAGCTATGCAGACAGACTGCAGTCCAAGGTAAACTAGTACGTACACACACACACACACACACACACCCTGTAACACCAGTACTATGCATAGCATTACACCACCCTACTCACAGTCTGTCTGTATGTCCTGATCCCCCTACATATATGTGGCTGCCCTGATTGTGCAGGTACTCCTATAAGAAGTACTGCTACCTGCTGTCTGTAACAGAGATGCTCACACACAGAAAGGATGTCCATCACACAGGGAATGTACAGGGAATACGCCCACATGATGTAAAGATTCATAGTGGGTGGTTGCCATGACAGTGGTAATTGGAAGTACTACACATGTGTAGTCATATATGGCTATCTGGATATGTAAATGTCCATATCGTTCCACCATATGTCCTGGACATGGAGTGTAGCCCTACCCTAGCCCCTATAGTCCCAATGTAGTAGTGCAGGGGAATGTCTGGTATGTATAGCTGGTATATTAGTAGACATTTGCTACTGTCATTGGGATTTTTGTCACAGGCACGGTGTGTGTGGAAGGTGACATATGCTCATAACATGTGTACCATTGGCTACTGACAGACATCCAAAGGTTATCATGGTACAGTACCTGCATATATAGCAGGCTCAACAGCCATGTCACAGCACAGGGTAGGCTACACCTGTGTGACAGTGCATAACTGCAACCAATGTGAACACAGCCACATATGGTACGCTAGCATACTAATAAAGTATCTGGACTATCTGTCCTACACCTTCCTCATATGTGCCACTCACAGCATGACCCTACATATACTGGGCTGCTACACAGTCTGGTCTGATGGCTGTCTGTGGTATGGGACATGTGTGTGTATAGCCCTACACACATGTAAGGTAATACGGTACCTTACAGTGGGGCAGCATGTAACAACAGATAGAAGGGGAGCTAGGACAATGACATCTACCACAGTCTGTACACAGGCCACAGTATATATTAACAATGCACACACTGCTGACATTCACCATCACTACACAGCCCTCAGTACTGTACAGACATCCACAGGATTTCCAGGGTATGGCATTAAGTGTAACCCCTACTGTACATGACATGTGTAGCACTCTGATATATCACTGGCGTGTTATCACATATGTTGACACTGTTTACGGTGTACAGCACATATGCACCACTTCATGCACGACATATGTACAAAGGTTGACAGAGGTGTGGCTGACAGCACATACACAGGGCCAGTATAGACATGTTGCTGTGATACCCTCATTAATCTACCATTGTAACGGGGTTTGTTGCAACATATGTCCAATGAGGGATATGTAGTCAGTAACTGTCATAGCCTTCACCATCAACAGACTGCAATCCTCACAGTACCTTCTGCATTCCACTGATAGATGCCTCATGGCAAACACATGACACCAAAGGCACAACACTGCCCAGTCTGCAGATGAGCCTGCAGATGGGGATTCCTGATATACATGGAACTGACATGGCAGGTATTGTGACGTGTACGACAGGCATATCCAGACAAACACTGTTAATCCAACCTTACTCCACATGCAGTATAGCAGCACTTACAGTTTGTAGGCAGGTCAGGCACATCCCCCTCCTGTTTGTTGCTCTCTTCCTACAGTGTATGTTGTTAGAGGTAAATCCCCAACTCATCTAAAATGCTGTTTGCCAAATGACAGTTCTAGCTCCTGCTCACAGTGACAGACAAGGGCCAACACCACCAGGTTGTTCCCAGCTAGTGGAGTGCATTTCCATGCAATTGGCTATGGGAATGTTACCACATCTGTTCCACATGCAATCGGCTAGGGAAGGCCTGCAATACATGCAGAGGTCATCAGCTGATCTTGAGCATCACGTTAAATACACATGCTGCTGCCTAAGCAATGCAGGTGTGGGCCTCCACATCTGCCAGAGAGAGGGTGTGGGGGAGGCAGACAGAGGCGAATACATGTCAGGGAGGGGTGGGAGGGTAAAACTGATGCATGTTTGTGTCACACACCTACCAGCACAGGGTATCATACACCAGACAGCTATGTAGTGCTATCATAGTTTGATTCAGTTATTGGATGTGCTACATGGCTTACCTGTTGTGGAGCACTCAGAACATATATGTGATGGTGAGTGCCATCTGCTACAGGGATACGGTAGATCTACAGTAGGTGATGTACACATGTCTGTCTGCATGAACAGGGGCCAGCGTCAGCACAGGCAGACTCACACAGGGATGCACACACATTAACACATGTGGCAGGGCCAGGAGTGCAACCCATCACTAGTGGGATTGCCAAAACACATCAATGTGCAGGGGACACATGCACCACATGGGTGATACAGAGGTCATATGGGCAGTGAGTATGAGGGGGTGTCAGACATAAGGCAGCATGCTTCACTGTGTCCTGGGGGAGTAGTGCATGTGAATGTGGACATATGCACCATACAACACACACACAAACACACAGGGTCCTCTTTGGACATGCATGGGTGCATGTATGCATGGGTGTGTGGTGGCCAACAGTGCCAACAGGCTATACAAGGGTAGGCAATGGGTATACCTTGGCATCAGCCCACATGACAATGGTCTACATTGTGGCACAGGCCTGTAGCTTCTGCATCTGCCCACACAGGTGAGTATTGCATCCGTCTTCCAGGCACCTGGGCGACCATTGTGTGTGGCCAATGCTGTGCATAACTTGCCATGTATGTGTTCACCAGTCCATGACTTGGATGGTGTCCAGGATGTGCACACATCCCACATGCGTGTACAGTGACATGTGGAACTGTACCTGGGCTGTCTCGCCCATACTGTGAACACAACTTATCATCAGATGTGCCAGTCTTGCCCACGTGTGGCAGGGAGTGGTACTGGTCAGCAGATGTACCCTGCACCCACATTGATAGCATGCTAACAGCATTTCATGATGTCAGTGTCATCTGTCTGTACAGGCCATGTTATCAGGCATGGTATGCCCATTGTGAGTCACATGTGAAGGCACAGTGGGGTTGCTAACTGTGATTGGCAGGCCTTGATGTCACATGTATGGGTATGGATTTGCATCCCAGCCTCTTGACCATTTACATCTGTTATCCCTGTATGGTTGACATTGTGATATATAGTAGGGCTACCATAAATGAAATTAGCACAACCCCCTCCACATTGCCCACAGTGTGTCACAAACTCACAACCACCTCTACACAGGACACCAGTTAAAAACACACACATACACACACACACACACACACACACACACACACACACACACACACACACACACACACACACACACACACACACACACACATACACACACACACCTGTCATGTTTGGGAGTAGAACCCCTACCTAGCTGGTTTACTACACTACTATGCAGTTATATTACATGCCACGGACATTACTGATGTTCATCTTCCCCAAAGGTGTATTTCACAATTAATGACATCAGCAGGACTACCAAAGTAGGGCATTTGTAATTTACTGCAAGTGAGTAGCCTATAATGCATTGCTCCATACACAGACACTGAGACACACACATCACATCCGGAACTGACATGGCTGGAGATGGAACACTACCACCGTTCTAAATCACACTACAACAGTACGCAGTTACAGAACACGCTACTCTGATTACTGGGCTATCAATTTCCCAGAGGTGTACTTCTAGATGAGTGACATCGGCAGCCTTGGCAAAGTAGTGTATTTGTATTGTATGGAGTGTGGGTAGCCTAAAAAGCATTGCTCTCTACCCAGTCAGACACACACACACACACAGACTCCAAGGCTTGAACACCTAACTAGTTTATCACACTACAGCAATACGAAGTTACAGGACATGCCACGGCGATTACTGGGCTACCATGTTCCCAGAGGTGTACTTCTAGATGAGTGACATCAGCAGCCTTTGCAAAGTAGTGTATTTGTATTGTATGGAGTGTGGGTAGCCTAAAAATGATTGCTCTCTACCCAATCAGACACACACACACACACAGTTGCCAGGGCTGGGGGTCGAACACCTACCTAACTAGTTTATCACACTACAGCAATACAAAGTTACAGGATGCACCATGGTGATTACTGGGCTATCATGTTCCCAGAGGTGTACCTTTTGATGAGTGACATCAGCAGCCTTGGCAAAGTAGTGTATTTGTATTGTGTGGAGTGTGGGTAGCCTAAAAAGCATTGTTCTCTACCCAGTCAGACACACACACACACACACACACACACACACACACACACACAGTTGTCAGGGCTGGGGTTTGAACACCTACCTAACTAGTTTATCACACTACAGCAATATGCAGTTACAGGATGCGCCACAGCAATTACTGGGCTATCATGTTCCCAGAGGTGTACCTCTTGATGAGTGACATCAGCAGCCTTGGCAAAGTAGTGTATTGTATGGAGTGTGGGTAGCTTAAAAAGCATTGCTCTCTACCCAGTCAGACACACACACACACACACACACACACACACACACACACACACACACACACACACACACACACACACACACAAACAGTTGCCAGGGCTGGGGTTCGAACACCTGCCTAACTAGTTTATCACACTACAGTAATACGCAGTTACAGGACATGCCTCAGCGATTACTGGGCTATCATGTTCCCAGAGGTGTACTTCTAGATGAGTGACATCAGCAGCCTTGGCAAAGTAGTGTATTTGTATTGTATGGAGTGTGGGTTGCCTAAAAAGGATTGCTCTCTACCCAGTCAGACACACACACAGACTCACAAAGTTGCCAGGGCTGGGGGTCGAACACCTACCTAGCTAGTTTATCACACTACAGCAATACGAATTTACAGGACGCACCACGGTGATTACTGGGCTACCATGTTCCCAGAGGTGTACTTCTAGATGAGTGACATCAGCAGCCTTGCCAAAGTTTAATATATGTATTGCATGGAGTGTGAGTAGCCTAACAATCATTTCACTCTACACAGTCAAAGGCAGACAGGCACACACACAAACACACACTCAAACAATTGAAAGGTCTGGGGTTAGTACTACTACCAAACTACTCTGTCACTACAGCATTACGCAGTTATGGGATACGCCATGCATTTTACTGAGCTATAGCTCTCCCAAAGGTGTAATTCACATTGGATGACCTCAGCAGGCTTGTCATACTACTGCTATGGGGAGGGCAGTGTGTGCATGGGCCATACTCCATTCATGTAGGGGTTGGCATGCCATATGCGGGCACACACAGGGTCATATGTCACAGATGCGTGTATACAGCTACTAGATGGATGCTTCCTTGTACAGTCTTGCTGCACAGCTGGCACATACACCACATAGTCTGTCATGCTGACAGGTACTGGTGGCAAGTATCCGCAGTGGGTTACATCCGCACCTCGTGTGTTGGGGCCCTTAGGCTGTGTGCCAGTTGGGACAGGCCCACATGGCTCCTTGTCACAGTCACCCTCTTCCACACATCTATGCCCATGTGCCTGTGGCTTATTATAGTGTGATATCCTTACATATTTGCCTGCATTCCTATCCACTGTGTGTGCAAGGGAGGAGTGGTGCATACTGACATGTGTTCACACTGAGAACTGCAACTTCCAGATATGTCTGGTGCACTGGTGTTTGCAGACATGGCCTTCATGTGTTTAAGTGTATGATCATGCTCAGTATGACCTCTCAGTATGTTGTTGACTGACATTGCCTTCATTCCTCTAAGTGTGCGAGCATGCCCAGTGTGGCCATCTGTGTTGCATGTGTGGACAATGTCCAGGTTGTTTGTACTGCGGTGCTGACCTTTTATTGTACACCAACAGGTAGCATGCTGTGTCTGCAGGGTATCCATCGGTCATTTGCCATTGACTGTTGCTACATTTCTGCATTGTCGGGGGGGGGCACCTGGCTGTTTCTACTGTTCTACACAGGAGTGGGGGGGGCACACCTGACTGTTACTCTATGTGTACGTTGGATGTGGGGGTGCACCTGACACTTGTACACATTTGCTAGGACTGCACTGGTAAGTCAGGTACTCCATTTCAGTCTGTCGTCTTACTTATCCTGCTGGCTAGGGCTTACCAGTGTAGTTCAGATCTTAGTTTTGTTTACCTACATATTAGTGTCTGACTTCCTAGCCTTCACAACTTACATCCAACTGCCTGGCCTGCTGCGATCTGTCTGTGTAGGCCTGGGGGAGGGGGTTAACCATAGGGCACATTCGGGGGTCATAGTACAACATTTGTTTGTGTTTGCCTTCACCTGTCCTGCTGACTGAGACGGTTGCTGGGTATGTGATCCTTCCTGACTGGTATGTGTGGCTCTTATGGACACCCCTGTGGCTCAGGCCATTTCCTGCAGTGTTTTTTTTCACCTTGTGTAGTACTGGCTACTATGGTGACTCCAGTATGTGTTACAGTTCTCATGCTGCCACTATGGGTGTCTACTCTCTGCTGCCTTAACATCCAGCCACCCAATTCCCTTGCATGTTCACATTCATACCATAGCTACAGGTAAAAACACATTCTACTCCATTTGACAATTGGCAGGTTGATTGACTTACCTTGAGGGTGTGCCGGACTTGAGGGTGGTGCTGGAGGGCTGCCTATTTTGGATGCACATAGTACACTCCCTATACATGGTTATGAACAGGTAGTGTCATGCTTGGCATCCCTTTTTCTGTTTGTGTGAGTCAGAGAGAGGTGTCATTCCCTGGTACCCTACTGTGTCAGTGCATATGCTATGCATTGCCTCTTTGCCAAGGCCAGGGCATACTGGGCATGCCCCCTTCTGACTACTGGAGCAGGCACAGGTTGTTCCTCCTCCAAGTCAATCTATACCTGCACAGGCCTTGGCACTGGTGGGGGGCTATGTGGCCCTGCCCCATGCTGTTCCTGCTGCAGCTGTTTCCGCAGGATCATGTTGTGTAGCATAGCACATACCTTTACTATTTGGGAACATGTAGCTGGTGAATACTGCAGGGCTCCACCGGATGTGTCCAGACACTGGAACCATGACCTGAGCATCCCAAACACATGCTTTATTATATGTCTGGCCTGTGCGTGTGCATCATTATGGCGTTGTTGTTCAGGTGTGTGTGCATTTCTGATGGGTGTCATCAGCCACGGCTCCAGTGGGTACCTAGCATCCCCCACTAGGTGACCATAGGGGATGTCCACATCGGCAAATCTGTGGTACAACTGCGTCAGCCGCCATATGTGTGAATCGTCATAGCTTCCAGGGCAGCCAGCATGCACATTCAGTATAATGCTGTAGGAGGTCTCTGTCCACCCTATAGTGCTCCACTATCTCCAGCTCATGTAGCCCTTGGTAGGTTACCTTGGGTCTGTACACTCTTCTCTGTCTCCTCACTGTAGGTTGTTCGGCAGCATTGACATCCTCACCACCCTCTTCTTCTGGCACATGTTGTTCTATGTTGCCTGCTGCGGTCCTTCTCATTTTGTAGGTTTGGTTTTAAAATTTCCCTGCTTGTATACACCGGTGGTGTAGAGTGTGGAAAAACCAGGGAGGTAGGTGTTTGCTTGGTTTATAGTGGTGTTCTGAGCTGGTCTGCTTCCTGTGTGATTAGCTGATTCTGATAGATTTCTCCTGGCAGCTCAACTAGGTCTCCTTTTTTACCTTCTTACTGCTGTTTTCCCTTTCCATTGCCTCCCTGTTTAGGCCCGTGTGCGCGCCGTGCAAACGGAGTGCTCAACTATGCACAGAGCTGCTTTTTCTTGGTTTAACTTCCTTTTTCTTCCTGTACTACCCAGTGCACAGTGCGCACACCCGCTTACACTTTGTAAAGAGTGCTAGGCAGGTTTAGACACACCCCTAGCTTAGCTGTGCTATGCTAGGAGCAATCCCAAGCCACAGGTCTCCAATCCACTTACAGTATGCCTGACACCCCCCCCACATGATGTCACCTATATTCTAGTCTTGCACCCAGCTATTTATACTCTTACACTCTTGGGACCTGCCTCACACCCTGGGAAAATCTGGGATTTACTAACCCTTCCCTCATTTGCATAGGATTGCTTGCTAATGCATAGTTACATGTCCCACACTTAGCCTCCCCCCTTAGCAACCATTATGCAGTGGCCACGTTGTCTTCTGACTGCCATTGACTTGCATGGCAGAATACTGATTTTTGTTAGAATGCTTATTTTAGGTTTATTTTATTAATTTCCCCCGATCCCATTTGCGCGTCACTGCCCTATGCTTAACCGAGCGAGATCGGCAATGATAAAATTGAACGTTGTTTAATTTTTTTCTTTTACATTTTGCAGTGCCAATGGCCTTCTACTTGGACATTGGCATGCTTCCTCAATGATTTGCAGCCTTTATTTGGAGCTGTCATAGCTCTGTTTTGTAGATTGCTGAACTGTACTCGGTTACTAATCGAGTACATTCCTGCACACTGCACTTGTCCTGCACGGACGGCTGCCAGCTTCCTGGATCGCATATTACCCTCATTTGCATGGTTTTCACTTGCAAATGAGGGTAATTTGCATACAGGAGCTATGTCCGTGCAGGATTAGCCCAAGAGCTCACGTGCACGTCCCGGGAGCTTGTTCCTGGATCACACGTCATCCATATTGCCGAAAATAGCTCTTAAACTAATCCTGCACGCTATAATGGGGTTCATAAATCTGGGGGATGGGTTCATTTACCTTCAATTTATAAAAAATCATGGAATCTGAACAGGTGGATTTTGTGGTGCTTGCAGATTTTTTTTCCTGAATGTCTGGTTATTTACTTGGGACATTTAAATAGGTCAATAAGTATAACATTTCATAATAACTGTAATTCAACAGGTATTGCATGTGTTGGTATATGCAAAGATTATACACATTTTTATATAGTTATGATAAATTATAAATTTTATGAAAGGAATTAAGGAACATAAATATGCACTTAGCCAAAAAGATATCAGCAACACATTGTATAGGTGCGTATGGTATAATACAGTGTGAGAAAAGTTTTTTTTTATAGTACATTAGATCTCAAGCCATCTGATTAAGTTGGAAGCTGATACATTTCCTTGCTTAAATGAAATAATCAACATTGTTTTTCAAAGAGAGAAAACTGGTTAGAAAATGAAAATAGAAACCATTTTAATTTGAAAATGTTTTAAATGTGAAAGTATTGGAATGTTCTTATGTAAATATGTTTTAATCATGTGAGTTGTCAGATGATTATCATTTGGTATAAAAGTTGAGCTTGTATTTTATGCAATATCCTGAAGAAGTCCTGAATTATTTTTAGATGAAACAAACAAATCATTTCTTATTTTCTGCCATAGCCATGATTTCACAATGGTACTTATTGCCTTTCTGGTCTTGTTCTGCACTTTGTCTGGTTTACTGCTATTGTTCTTTACTGCTTCAGAAGCTGCTTGCTATGATAACACACTAAGTGCTTTGACACTTCAGCCATGATCACAAGTGTTGTATCAGCATTCGCTTATAAAGCTGCAATATCCTCACAGCTTCATAAGTGAACAGCAGTACTACATTCATGTATTTTGCACATCTATGGAGGGCTGTGGAAAAGAGGAAAAGTTGATAGAAAGCATGGATAGGTTTAGGAGAGATGGCAGAAGGAGGATATTAGATGGGACCTAGCTTAAGTGTTAGTGTTGGTTTGGGAAAGTTAATGGAAGCCAAGCAGTTAGGGCCATTCACAGAGTTTCAAAATAAGGTGCCTTCTAGATGGCATAGGACCCTTTTGATAGTAAAGAATGAAGCCAAGAATAATGATAGTTCATGCTAGAGATATGGATAGGAAGGGACACATTCTACAAAAATGTGGAGGGACGGGAAAGATAACAAGAAAGGAATGGAAGGATTTGAACTATTAGTTGGTATAAGAATTATGTGACAACCCCTCATACGGATTGTCTGCTATGGACGCCTGGGGTGTAGAAGGTAATAAATGGGCAAAAATAAATTAGTGTACTGAGTATGAAGAGACTGATACTGGTAGGAATGACTAAGAGGAAGATAACATGCAATTGGAAGAATTAGAAAGAGGCAGCATTGGATAGCAGGGAAGTAACAACGTTGACTAAAAGAATTTGTGCAGGGAAATGGAGACAGAGAGGGAGTTAAAGGAAAGTGAAGGTGTGGGATTTGGATGGACTGTAAAAAAAAGGAGAAGATCTTATGGAAGGAGAAAGAAGAGTATGGGAAGTAAGGATAAGCAAAACACTAAGCCAATGTGGATAAGGAGGAGATAAAAGGGATAAATGTAAAGTCAAACAGAGTAAAATACATGAGTAGGGTGGAATTTTAGACCCCCAAATTGTGCAGGGCCAGGCATGATAACCCAACTGTAAATTTATGACTACCCAGCCATTCATCAAAATTAGAGTTAAATGTACCCAAAGTAGTAGTTGGTTTTGATCTGCAATGTAAACTTATGCCATAGACTGGGAATATGTTTTTAAGAATTATCCCTCTCATGAATCTTATTTGTTGGTTCAAATGTAGGACCCCTAGTGTAAAGGTCTGCAGGGTTACTGTCTTCAGAAGAAATAAGAGGTCAATTAGGATTGGGGCTTTCATGCCTCAAAGAATGACACAAGTAACCTTAGAGCAGTTGGTAGGCTACATAATATAGTGAGTAATTTATCAGAACAGCTGAAAAATGTAAGGCTTGTAGTTTTCTTGCCTAGAAATCTTTGGGAACTTGAACAGTATGATTGGATTAGTGCATGCCAAAAAGGCACTATATTTGTTGATGGTCTAGATGAATTCTTGGCATTGTAAAGATATTCCCTTGGAAATTATCCAGGTCAGAGACTGGAGTTTTTTGACTATGAGAAAACATTTTGAATGAGAAATACAGTTGTCCATATAACTGCTCAGATCTCCTTTTGATGATGATGTGTGTGTGTGTGTGTGTGTGTGTGTGTGTGTGTGTGTGTGTGTGTGTGTGTGTGTGTGTGTGTGTGTGTGTGTGTGTGTGTGTGTGTGTGTGTGTGTGTGTGTGTGTGTGTGTGTGTATATATATATATATATATATATATATATATATATATATATATATATATATATATATATATATCTATGGGTCCCCTTCTTCACATGGTCAACATTTCAGAAAGTTGAAGACCATATGGCTGAGACCATATGATCAACTTTCAAAATGTCTACCATGCGGAATCGGCATCTACGCACAGTGCAGAATGGAAAGACTTCCATCTTCTGCACTGTAGTGTGATCTCGGAGTTGGCATATTTAAGTTCCAGGGGTGCAGGGGGGCTTGCCCCCCTGCTAGCAATGAGATGGTAAGTGATTGTTGTGTTTTTAATTTTTTTACATGATTGGCATTTCGAAAGTCAGTCATATGGTCTTGGCCATATGGTCTTTATATATATATATATATATATATATATATATATATATATATATATATATATATATATATAAAATGTGTGTGTGTGTGTCCCCTTCACATTGCCAGCACTTCAAAATGCTGAATTTCATATGACCGAGACCATATGATCGACATTTGAAATGCTGACAATGCAGAAGCGGCATCTCCGTACAGTGCGGAATGGAAAGATTTCCATTTCTGCACTGTAGTGCGATCTTATAGTTGGTATATTTAAGTTGTGGGGTGGGGGGTGGAGCCCCCCACGGGGGGTGCAGGGGTGCTTGCTCCCCTGCTAGCAGTGTTTAGGTAAGTGTTTTTTGGTTTTTATTCTTATATTTCATATGGTCTCGGCCATATGAAATTCAACATTTTGAAGTGCCGAACATATGAAGTAGATCCATATATATATATATATATATATATATATATATATATATATATATATATAGAGAGAGAGAGAGAGAGAGAGAGAAGAATATTAATTATAACATATGAAATGAGAGCAGCTTTTTTGCCAATGTTACTACATTGCACTTTTTTGCAATTAGTGTGACACTGCTTTTAGCGTATGAGGTATGTGCATTTTCCAACAGTTGCTGGGACTATTTAATATTAGTGAATGAGTGGATAACAGTGCAAAGCTAAGTCATTATTAATGCTGGACAAGCACATTTCCGGAAAAGTGGCTTGTATGTCTGCAAAATAATTGTAAACTGGAGAGGGCTGAATACTGATCCCCGATGCATCCCAGTTGTTAAAATTACTTATAGAGTACCAGCAAAATTCACAACTAGGTATCTGTAGGATAGCAGTTTATAATCCAGAAGACAATGTAGGGATTTACATTAAGGATGTCTCTTGCTAAGGTTATCAGCATCAGGGATAGTGTTAAAAACCCTGACGAAGTTAAGATAAATAGCATACATAGAAGGGCCGCTGTTCACACCCTATGCAATCTTTTTAAAGAAGCATACTAGGTTCCGGAGGTCAGATCTGCCCTTCACAAAACCAAACTGACAGGGGTATAGATCATTTAGGTTGCCCATATCTACATAAATGAGGCCATGATACATTCCATGGCTTTGCCTATATGGTTGGTGAGGATGTTGGCCCTATAATTACCCTGGTTTGTTGAGGGGCCAGTCTTGTGCAGGAGCGGGCTCACAGTGGCTGTTCTTTGAGTATTAGGTGGAAGTTCTCTTTCAGAGACCCGGATAATGCATGCTTGACATTTATAAGAATGCAAGCTGTTATGTTGGCTGGTCCTATGGAAGTATTAGTTTGTCATTTGCATAAATTCTAAGATCTGTTCTAAGGTGTTCAGCAATATCACCGCATGTATCACAACCAGCATGGCCTCTGGGCTGGCAGTGGGATCATGAGAGTCTTCTGGACATTGGCAGATGACATACTATACTGAAAAAGGTAACATTACTGTGGCCCTATTTGCCAATATCACTAAAATCTTCAATCCGATTAACTGTTCTTTCCTAATTAAAGCTCATACAGACATTGGGATTAGCCCTGACTCCTTACCTTGGTTCATGCCTCTCCTTACATTTCTGGACATATGTCAGTACATTCACTTTCCATCTTACACTACAATCTCTACATTGTTTCAATACTTTTACATAATTGCAGCAAGTCTGTATAACGAACTAGTTATTCTACATTATGTCTTATATGGAGCTTACATTTTAGTACCACTGTATTTCATGAGTTTTTATTTATATTTTATTATTTTTCTTTCTGTATAATAACTACTTCTTCTGCTTGTTCATTGTGAAATCTTTTTCACCCAGACTATGTCTACAAATGGTCAGTCTTGATTAATGCACTATCTCAGAAGACAATAAATACATATGTGACAGTGAACTGCCAATACTATAAATAAATAAAAACACACAGCAGTGAAATGTTAATACTACAAAGCAAAATTTTATGGTCATAGATGATGGGTGTTGAACACAATCCTTATGACAGAACTGCAAAACGTATACAGCTAACTCAAAGAGTAACATGTGTTTGCACAACTCAGTACAGTCATGCACACCACAGAGTAGTCACTGTTTATTGGTCAAAACAGCTATAGCCTGCATGCATACAGCAGCCGCTAAGGAATAACACTGAACAGGACAGTAATGCACCTGCAAGAGGAACTTTTGTCACTATTCTCTAAGTGATGGGGTCAACTCATCTCTAAATAATGCAGTCAACTAACGGATAATACACTTATCACTGGACATAGTAGCTGAAGTCTCTAAAAGCAGAGTATTGACTAGGCAGTAACACTAAAAGGGCAGTAGTGCACCCACCACAGTAATTTTAAGGCTACTGTAGACTAGTAGGATTACAGCAAGATATCAATTTGAAAAAAGTGCTCAGTCACACACATAGTAACAATAGGAGAGATATGATGTGCTACAGTCTGCAAAACATATGAAAGGAATTAAGTGAGGTTTGCCAAGAATGAAGAATAATAGTGAACAGAAGTGAATAGCAGTGATTCCCTTACTGTCTATTACCTGGTTACTACTAAAGCTGGTCTCACCACAGCTCTATGCCCCTTCTCTCACCTGTAGGAAAAGAGTAGCACTAATTCTAAGCTAGATCCTGTGAAGGGGGGTCACAGAATATTTTGTAGTCAGCAATCTAATCATATTTACTTTGACTGACTCAAAAGATTGGTACTGGAATGTTAGCTTCATGCATTGAACAAGATATATTTACTTACAGTATGTACAGACAGCTATTGATTTAGTCTGTAAAATTGATCTATTCTTTCTTAAAATTGAAGTTATGTGCTATCATGGTGTGTTGCATTTTTGTGTCAAAATACTAGTAAGAATTGCAAGAAAAACTCAGACAAGCTATTGTTTTCATTGTGTGATACCTTAAATATTCTAAAATGGAGGTCCATGGGATATATGTAAATGACATGGTAAGAATATCAAGTGTTTCAGCTACATGGCTTCTGAATGTCCGTGAATTTTACTTTTTACTTTTAAGTCTTTATGGTTAGATTCAGGCCAATAAAGCCAAACTCACTAGTTGTGGACACACATGTTTCGGCCTCTTTATTGACCTCATCAGCACAGCAGAAGTGTATAGTTTGGCTATACTTCAAAAACACAAGGTTGTTAAACTCAGCTGATGCTAGAGTTTAAGGTGCTTGCAAAATATCCCAGTTAACATCTAAATCAATTGCTAAAAATGACACACAGACAAACGACTCAGTAAAAACTGCAAGAAAATGGTTCATTAGAGTGTTGCATGTGTCTGTAATCTGTCAGTGCAAACTTCTTTTGACAGCTTTTCACAATATGAGCAGTTAATCCATACAGTAGGAATCTTATCTAAATTGAGTTCTATGACTACATTAAAATCTTCATTCAATATTGTGGGACATGAACTTTTCTAAAGGTATCACAAACTCTTAAATCTTCAATGTCAGGGCCATAACAATTCTCTAAGAGACAAATGAAATTAGTATACATCTGCTGAATTTAAACGTTCAAAGTATTTTAATCCATGTTTTACGCTGTTGTCATTTTTAGGTGTAGTGTTGAAACTAATTCCCTGCTTTTTTTCCTGTACCTGCATTGATGCCAGGTGTTCTCTGGGTTTGTGAATTTCTTCAGTGACTTATTTGATTTTTGCATGTCCACGTCCAGCCCATGGTTAGTAGTTTAGCTATTTATTTATTTGTTCTTTGTTGACTGAGTTATTCTCAATAAGCTAGTGGTCTCTTTTTAGCAGAGACCTGAGGTGGTATATATACTACTAAGGAAAATTTGGCCAGAGCATAAGAGGAGCTTCCCCTACTCTTCACTGTTGTGAGTAGGACCCATCTTGCAGGAACATTTCCTATTTCCATTCCAGGTGCAGAGGCAGCTTGGAGAAACAGGGAGGCATATTCTGAAAGGAGATGATGGAGAGGTAAAAGAAATGGAGGACAAAGCAACTATTGAGACATCAGAATGTGTGCGGTATTTTGAGGAGATCTTTCAAAGAAATCTGTTTGATGGAGATGAGTCAGCAAATGATGGATGTTTAATTACAACCCTCCAATCGGGAGGGTTGCAAGATGATTTACTTAATACAATGGTGATGCAAGACAACCAGAAAATGAAGGAGCTGAATCCTGGGGGGGGGGGGGTGGGGGGGGCATTATGAAGAAAATACTAGAGGATAATGCAGAGACAATCCTGAACAGTGGTGAGATGGAAAAGAAAACATATGCAGAAAACTGAAAGAAGGTAGAAGTGGAGTAGAAGAAGGCAAAAGAAAATGAAAAAACAGAAGTATGTGGCAAGGATTCAAAGTATGGAAGACAAGGAAATGGATAGGTAGAAAGTGTGGAACAATTTAATAGCTCCTTTAGGTATAAAAGCACATGAGGTAGGATCATTTATTATTATAAACAGAGATATTTTGTGACATTATATTTGAGACATTTTTTCAATGGAAACTTTTAGTGGAGAATATGTAAAAAGTAAGACTCTAACCCATAGAATCTTTATGTGATAAAAGTATTTAATAGGGAAACAAAAAAGAAAATGCATGTGCAATTTCTAACAGAGGTAGAAAAAGAGGTTTTGAAAGGACACTTGAAAACTTTATATAAAGAAGTACTGGATATTGCAAAGGTTAAGACAAAAGGGGTTTAGGGACTTGTGGTTGGGATTGTAATATTGTGTTAAACATAGAAAAATAAAAATGCTACATATACCAAGCATGATAAATATGGAGAAAATGGTTGTTATAAAATATTAAAGGGACAACCTAAAACATGTTTTTTTTTTTTGTGGAAAAGAAGGACATATGATAAGCAACTGTGACAAAAGAAAATGTTATATTTTGTGTGGAAATGGGACATGATGCAAAAATGTGAATTAAACTGTTATAAATATAGCAAAAGTGGACATTTAAGGATGAATTGCAAAAATGAAAATAGAAAAAAGAGAAAAAGAAGAAAACAAAGAAAGAATAAATTTTAGAAGAAGTAGTAGAAAGAGAAGAAAAAATAGATGAGAAAAAAATAAAAGTGGATATAGAAGAAGGCTCTGAAATAAGTGATGATGAAGACATACACTGGAAGGTAGTAGAAGAGAAAATGCTATTGGTAAAAGGGTAAAAGACAGAAAATGAAACTTTAAAGGGATAAGTACAAAAGGGGAAAAAAGAAAGGAAATGAAATGAAAAGCTAGCCTAGTAATTAGCTATAGACTTATGAAACCATGAATCTAAGGAAAATTTTAAAATTTAAGAGTGCTTTCTTTAAATGTGACTAGTATTAAGAAGATAATATGAAAAATGGGGATTTTGGAGTGGTGTAATACACGTGGTATTGCTGTAATTATATTAAAATACAAAAGATTTTTAACAAATGAAGAAAGATTAAAAACGGAGAAGCTATAGGGAGTAAATACAATCTGAAATTTGGGAAATGGGAGATGTTCTGGAATAGCTCTATTCCATAATAATACAGTAAAGATATTAGATGTAACTATAGCAAAAATGGGAAGATCAGCCATTTTAGATTTAAAATGGAAAGAAAAAGTATGTAGAACTATAATATGATATGCTTATATTAATTGTAAAGACTGAAAAAGCTTATTTCAACAGATTTTTGACTAAGTAATGATAAATATAAATATTATAATAACAAGATATTTTAATTGTGATTTAAGAGGTAAGCATAAAAAGAAAGAAAATGATATAAGAAAAATGTTAGATGTTATAAGATATGGTAAGTTAAAACTTTGGGATAAAAATTCATGGACTTACAAAATGGGTATGTGTAGAACTGAAATAGATTTTATAGTATCAGATGGTTAAGTTATAGGAAAAGGGGTATTTAAAACAAAACTTTTTGATCATCTTGCAATATGGTCAGAGTTAAAGGAAAACAAGCAATATAGAAAAATAGGCCAAGGAATAAAAAGGATTAATGAGGCAGTGTGGAATGAAGGAAAGACACTAGTAATACAGTTTTGGAAAGATCATATTAGTATGAGAACACTTTATAGAAATGGGTCTGAATGGTGGATGATATTTAAGGAAAAATATAAAAAAATATTTTTTGCAGTGACAATATAATGTGAGAAAAGTACAGAAAGAAAAATATAAAAGAACATATAATGATGCATTAAAAGATGATAGAAAGTATTTGATGAAAAATACGTATATGAAAGAAATCAAGAAAAATACAAGAACTGTTATTTAAGCAAACATATTTTTACAAGGAAAAAGAAAAGAAGGACTGAGTTACTTAAGCGAGTAGTAAAGGAAGATGTTAGTGTAATGTAAGACATAAAAATGTTTAAAGAGAAATAGAAAAGTACTCAGGAAAAGATTATGAATAGTGTAGTGCACTATGTACAAGAAATGTTTAAAGAAAAAAAGAAGATATTGAAAAAATGGAAAGTAAAAAAGTTAACAGAAAAAGGTGAATAAAGAGTTGGAAAAAGAGGTTTCCTTAAATGAGCTAGATAAAGTATTAGGACAAGTAAATACAGATTTGGCTACAGGACTAGATGGAATAAGGTATGAAATGTATAAATATTTAACAGAGGGCAAAAAAATATATTTTTTAAAGATCAGAATGAATGGTTAAGTGAAGGTTTTATGTATAAAGAATTATGTAGTAGAATACTTAAATTCATATGGTAGAAGGAAGACAGAAGACAATTAAAAAACTGGAGACCAATAGTATTGAATAAAAATGATTATGAAAATAATGCAAAACAGATTTGAAACTAAAATTGAAAATATTATGGATGATAGTATAAACAGTATAAAGGGTAAGGATTGTCAAGAATTATTAACAACAGTTAGTGAAACTGTGGATGCCATTATGAATAGAAAAGAAGAAGTGAAAATCATGATAGGAGACCTCAATAAGGTATTTGAAACAATTGGACATGAAATCTAATGGATAATAATAAAAGAATATAATATAACTGAGAAATTATAAAATTATGTATGGCAGTGTATAGTAATAATAAAGTAAAAATGCTTGTAAATGGCTGGTTAAGCCAAGGGGTACGTACAATGAGTGGTGTAAGACAAGGATATAAAATAAGTTATATACACATTGCATTAGTTATAAGTGTGATAGTATGTGAAATAGACCACAAAATAAATGAGGTGTGGTATATATTACATAAAAGGTTAAGAATTCCAGTTTTGTTAGCATATGCAGATGACATTATAATAATTGCAAAAAAAAAGTTTGGATAGAAGAAGCAATGGTTTGTACAAATGGTTGTCTAGAAGTGATAAGGGATGGCTTTAAATAAAGAGAAAAATAAAAGCTTAGGTGATGTAGTAAAGATAGGGGTATATATTTTGCAATGAATGAAATGTTTGTGTTAGGTATAAAATCTGAGAATAAACATGCAAGGTTAATTAATGGGAAAAACAACAGAAGAAATAAAACAAACCTGTCTTTTCTAGAGAACATATAAATTATCATTCAGAAAAAAGGTATATTTGATAAATTCAGTACTGATGAGAAAGATAATATACTTAACAATTGCATTTATATTGCAAACAACATTGAAAATTAATTATTGCAGATTTTTTTTCATTTATATGGGGTTCTAGATTAAACACGGTAAAACGAGAAGTTTTGTATGTAGATAAAGAGGAAGGAGGATTAGAAAAGAATAACCCAGTGATAAATATAAATGCTGCTTCATTAAATTTGTGCAAAGTGTTAAAGTGGCTAAATGAAAAAGATGAGAGATTAGTAGTAAAACTGTATAAATATAAGTATGATAATTTTAGGGGTATGGTAAAACAGAATAAAAGACAAAAAGAATATATACATGAAGAAATAAAATGTTACCAAGAAAAAAATATTTTTGTGGAAAATAAAAATTGCTATAGAAAAAGATAGAAAAGTATGGTATAAGAATGTAATGCTAAACATAACTATGTAAAACCATGGGAAATCCAACAGATTAAAAAAAAAAATTAAAGCTATAAAAATACGAAGCAAATGGTGTAAACAGAAAATAGAATGCCAAGATTTTTTTGTGGAGACTGGTAATAAATAAGTTGCAAGTAAAAGGAAATATGCCATATAAAATATTAAGAAGAAGAAACTATGGAACATGTGTTTTTGAAATATAATTGAGCAAAACTTTTATGGGGAAACTGTAAAGAAGGGGCCAGATTCACGAAGGCTTGCACAGAGTCTAAGAGTAGAGTAAGACTCCAGCCAGCCAACATGTCTGCCGAGCGATCCAGGAACAGCCGGCAGGGGCGTGCAAGAGAGCTCCTAAAACAACTCTTGCACGGACAGTGTTAGTTTATGCAAATGACCTCATTTGCTGCTGAAAGCTATGCAAATGAGGTAAAATTGCGATCCAGGAAACACTAACCTGTCTGAGTAAGAGTAGTGATATTTGCAGAAATGTACTCGGTTGGCAACTGAGTACCGTTCTGCAAATAGCAAAACAGAGCTATGACAGCTCCAAATAAAGGATGCATCCAGTTGAGGAAGCATGCCAATGGCCAAATATACAGCCATTGGCATTTTTATCCATTGCAAAATAATAAAAAAAATTTTTTTTCCTCGATCTCCAATGTTTAATGGTAGCGCAGCGCCGCGCAAATGTGCGGCGCTCTAAAAACCAGAAAAACAAAAAATAAAAGCCACAAATAGGGATTTTATTCAAAATATTCATCTGCCGTGCAGGTAAAGGGCAGGCTGAAGACAACATGGCTACTGAGTAGTGGTTGCTAAGGGGGGAAGCTCAGTCTGAGAGATGTAACCAAGCATTAGTAGGCAATCCTATGCAAATGAGTATAAGGATAGTGAATCCCAATTTTCCCTGCCATGTCAACCATGTCCCTAGAGTGTAAGAGTAGGATTAGAGGAGTAACAGAGTAGAAGATAGGTGACATCATGAGGGGGTATGTATCAAAAAGACTGTAAGCTTATTGGAGCAGAGTGGCATGTGTTTGCTGTGAGTTACTCAGGACTGGAAGAGGCATGTCTACAGTTGTCTAAACTGGAACCCAGAAACCGAAGGTGTACACTGTGGCTATCACTAAAGTTTCTTGCAAAGCTGCTTACACTGTGTGCACGTGTGTGTGCACCTGTAAACCCGTCTAAGCCTGTGTGCGCGTGTGTGCCCCCATGTAAGCCTGTGTAAGGCTGTCTAAGCCTGTATGCATGAATGTGCTCCCGCCTAAGCCTGTGTAAGCTTGTGTGAGCCTTTGTGTGCACGTGTGCGCATGTGTGTGCGTGTTTGTGCTTGTTTGCGTGGTGCTGCCCCCTGTGGAAACAGAAATGGGAAAAGGAAGGAAAAGAAGTAGTAGGAAGTTAACCAAGGAGAACTAGCAGAGCTGCCAGGTGAAATCAATCAGAAGCAGGCAATTACACAGGCAGCACACTAGCCCAGCCCAGTCCAGCACTTAAAACTCTGCAAACAACATTCCCCCATGTGTTTCTCAGAAATACTGCAACACTGCAGTCTACAAAGAGAAGTGAAAACTTAAAAAGCTTAACTGAGACAAAAAATGTTAGGGGCTGCCATTGCTATTATAAGGCGACATGTGCAAGATGCTGAGGGTGGTGCCATTGCGAATGCTGCTGAGCAACCCACAGTGAGGAGATGGAGAAGAGTGTACAGACCCAGGGTAACCTACCAGGGGCTACATGAGCTGGAGATAGTGGAGCGCTATAGAGTGGACAGAGAGCTCCTGCAGCAAATTGTTGAGCTGTGCAGGCCATGCCTCACACACAGAACCAACTGAGGAGAACCCATCCCAGTGGAAACCAAGGTATGTGTTGGCCTAAGAATACTAGCAACAGGTACCTTCCAGAGACCAACTGGTGATATGATGGGGATTTCACAGGCATCAACATCCAGGGTACTGCACCAGTTCCTGAATGCCATGTCAGCACATGTCGGTGATCATGTATATTTCTCCAATTCCCATGAGGTATTGGCCAGCAATATGCGTCTCTTCCATCAAATAGCGGAATACCCTGAGGTAGTGGGTGCAATTGACTGCACGCACATACACATCAAAGCACCAGCTGGTGAGCAGGGTAGGGCCTACATCAACCGCAAAGGCTTCCACTGCATCAACTGCCAGGTCTTGTGTGATGCCCAGGGCATAATACTGAATGTGTGTGTTGGCTGCCCTGGAAGCTACCACGATTTCCATATCTGGCATCTGTCACAGCTGTACCACACATTTGCCAATGGGGACATCCCTGATGGCCACCTAGTGGGGGATGCTGGATACACACTGGAGCCGTGGCTGATGACAACCATCAGAAATGCACACACACCTAAACAAGAACTCCATAATGAGGCACATGCACAAACACAAAATGTAATCGAACATGTGTTTGGGATGCTCAAGTCATGGTTCCGGTGCCTGGACACATCTGGTGGAGCCTTGCAGTACTCACCAACTACATGTACCCAAATTGTCATGGTATCTGCCATGCTACACAATATGATCTTGTGAAAACAGCTGCAGCAGGAACAGCATGGGGCAGGGCTAAACAGCCCCCCCACCATTGCCAAGGCCTGCACAGGCACAGTGTGACTTGGAGGAGGAACAACTTGAGCCTGCCCCAGTAGGCAGAAGGAGGCATGCCCAGTATGCCTTGGCCTTGGCAAAGAGCCAATGCGTAGCACATACGCTGGCTCAGTAGGAACCCTGGAAATGATACCTCCCTCTGACTCACACATAAAATAAAAGGGATGCCTAACTTGACACTACCTGTTTCCAAACATGTACAGGTAGTGTATTATGTGCATCCGACATAGGCAGCCCTGCAGCACCACCTGAGGCATGATTGCCATGTTTTAAGCAATATAAAGCAGTGCTAAGCAGCTTTTACCAATATCTAGTATATGTAAACAAAATTGCTTGTGTTAACTAGCACAACTTCGGGCAACGTTGAGCAATGTTGGGCAAGGTTGGGCAAAGTTGAGGAAAGTCAGTTAAACATGCCCATATCTGCATTACTGTTCCTTAAGCAGTCTGGTCTGCCCAGCTATGAAAATAAAAAGCAGTGACGGAGCTCAAACCCAGGATACTGTGCACTGAACCACTAAGCCATGATAGCATTGCAGTGGCACAGACACAGCAGGACAATTGTACACTAATACAAACAGAAAGAAATGCTGTATCATGCCCCTAAAGAGGCAAATGGTTAACCTCCCCACATGCCTATGCAGACAGAAAAAATCAGATCAGGCGGTGTGATGTGGATTGTGTAGGCTATGAACTCGCAATCTAATATACGTGACATTGGATGCTAAGATCTGTAGTACAGTAGTATGCCTCAAGCCAGTATGATAGGCAACAGTACAGACTGAAATGGTGTCCTGTACATAGTAGTGCAGGCATAGCAAATGTGTATAAGTGTCAGGTGAAACCCACATCCTATGTACACCCACAGTAACAATCAGGTGTGCCCCCAGGTAGAACTGTACAAAGAATAGCTGTCCCCCCTGTATGTAGAAATGTTGATAAGTCTATACAAAGTGTCGTATGTAAGCCCTGCAGGCACAGCATGATCCCTGTTGATCTATGGCACAAAGGTGAGCCCCGCTGTAAAAATACAACTTGATTTTCCATACACATATAGTATAAACGTCTATACCGGGCATGCTCACACACTCCAACAAATGTAGTGGATTTCATTCAGCATCACAGTGAAAGGTCATACTAGGCATGCTCACACACTTAAAGAAATGAAGCAAATGTCAGGCAGCAACATACTGAAAGGTCATACTGGGCATGCTCACACACTTAGGCTAAATACGGGTGTGATAATAAGGGATCTATGTACAAATGTCGATAGTCATCTCTACTTCCAGAAACACATTCACAAAGTGGTCGGAAAATCATGCTATGTGTTCACACAAACTGACAAGGTCTGTGCATGTAGGTCAAAGGAGGTTCCCACTACTTAGCAGTCATCAGACCTGTCAGAGAGTACCACAACACACTTGCAATTAATCTGACTAGACATGTTCAGCAGCTAGAAAGACCAATGAAGTACCTTAACAAGAGGATTACTGGCCTCAAACTGTTGCCCCATGCAACAAGACTGAATGTAACCCAATCTGTACTCTGTTGCATACTGTCTACTCAGGAGATCTCTGCCCAACAGACAGGTCCATGTCATGGTTACACTCAGATCTGTTCTGAGTTACAGCTCAATGGCACTAAATGTACAGAGCCAACTGATATTGCCAACATCCTGGCAGATAGGATCAGTGTTAACTTTACCCCCTCTCACCCATGAAAGAGCACATCTCTATAATGGAAGACTGCAAAGTTGCTGTCATCATGGCTGCACAGGTAAAAAACACTCTCCAAAGCCAGTATCACAGCAGCCATGGGGCCAGATAACTTCTCCGGCTGTGTAGTATCTACTTCCCTGAAGTAAACATTAACATGGCAGGTCTGTGGCTGCTGAAGTTTCCAGAGGACTGCAAACTAGGAGCCATAATTGTAAACACTAAAGATGTGGACATCCTACAAAAGGGCCTCACTGAGACAGATGGCTGATGTCAAAGCCATGGGCTCTAGCTCAATGCCAAAAGGTGCATTGTCATCCCCTTTGATAAAAACTCTGTAGCCAAGAACTACAACATAGGTGGTAGTATACTTCACACTGAAAGTGTGACAAGAGACCTTGGGTCACAGGTGGACAGTGGATACAACTGTGATAATCACATTCGCACAGTAGTCAGGAAACCCTCCTATGTGGCACACCTCATCACAAAATGTGTCTCATGCAGAATAGAAGAGGACATTGTTCCCCACTACTCATCACTCACTAGAACTATAATAGAGTACAACACCACTGTTGCTATGTACCTCACAAGACAACTACAACAACTGAAAAGCCAGCAGCAATATCTCACAAAGAGCATTAGCAGCCTGAAATACATGCCATACACAGCCCATCTCAAAATGCTCCATCCGTACTCCCTTGCATATCGCCTACTCCAAGGTGTTCACTGCCTAACATACAAAGCTATGTCAAACACAGAGCTGTTGGATATGCTCCACGTAAAACACTCACAATCCCTCCGACCTTCGGACCCAAAACCACAAGTGAAATACAAAAGGAAGGGTTGTACCCATTTACCTTATGGATACCCACACCTTCAGGTTAGTGGCACAGCATGAGGCCTTGGAGACCATGCAAGTGCAACTAACATTGGGCAAAGCTGCCCATCAGATTGTAGCCTGCTACAGATCATGTACCTTGTCTCAGGTACCTCACTCAGTATTCCAGAGAACAGTGGAAAATATAAATGTCCTATCAAACACCATTATATGAGGAGATTACAACTACTCAAACATTGAGTGGTGGAATTACTAATGTACAACGTCCTTTGCCCAATGTTTCCTACAGTTTAAAAACCCTAACACCCTGGAATAGCTGGTCACCATGCCCACTAGAGGTGACAACATACTGGACATGATAATCACCAACATGGGGTACCAGTGTTCCACTACAGAGATAAACCCCTCGCTGGTAATATCAGATCATTAAGTAATTATACTGGACATCCACATCCCATCCCCCACCCAGTCAATGAAACCACTGTGAAGACATTTGCAAAAGCAAACTGCACACTTCCCAAGACCAAAGTGGAACGTTTCAAAGACCTCTTGCTATAGGATAATGGTATACAATCTGCAGAATCATTTACAAGTGCATACTATGAGCATCTACAGGGATGCATGGAATGAGACATCACAAAGAAAACCAAGATGCACTCCCCCAAAAATAGGACAACAATCAGGTGGTTGTTGCCCATAAATAATCTAGACAACAGAAGGAGGAAACAAACACATGACAGAGCCAACATCACTAAAGGAAAGGCATCACTGATCATTATCAGGAAGAAACAATGATCGCTCATAAAATAATCCAAGGACAGTTTCTGAAGACAAATAGCCAAGGAATGTAAGAATAATAACCACAAAGTCGTTGGTAGCTATACCAGACATGTAGGTGTCAACTTCCAAATATGCTGTCAGCTACTGAAAAAAGGAAAGAAATACACCAAACCAACTTTCATTGCCCACATCCAGGGGGACAAGTTCAGTGTAAACTCCCCCCATCACCCCCAACAGGGCCTGTGTCAATCACAGAAGGATGCAGAGCCCCAGACGTCATGGACTTGCAGGTAAAGACAGCCCTCATCAAAGCTAAGAACACAGCATCAATGTGACTGAATGGTGTCCCAGGCTACATCTTACACTAGGCCCATAAGGAACTACACCCTCACCTACATTCACTGTCCAGACACAAGCATACCACAGGCTATGTACCCAAAGAATGGCATACACAAACAGTCATCCAGCTCCATGCCACAACAGAAACTGGAAACCATTGCCCAATATGTCTACTCAGCCTGGTCTACAGAGCTATTGAGCAAATTGTCATGGAACCCATAAACTGAGACATTGGAGACCTCCAGACACTGGACTCCCCACAACTTCGCCTTGTTAAAGTCAGATCCTGGCTCCTAAACCTAGTTGACTTATTTTGAACAGTTAGCAAGGACATAGATGGAGGTGAAAGTAGTCCACACAACCCACCTGGACCTCACGATGGACTTTCAACACCATTCCCCACTCTGTAATCATGGACAAGCGTACCAACTTGAACATTAACAGCTATGTCACAGGATGGGTGGCCAAGTGGCTCACAGATCAAACACACATGTTCAGAGTTGCGGGTGCCATGTCCATCTCTAAGCCAGTCACAAATGGCATCACACAGGTCTTGGTCCTGGGACCCCACCTGTTCAATAGATACTGCTCAGAGGTGCAGGCAAGCATGGGAGGTGTATGGCTGAACAGGTTTGCAGATGAATGGTAACTGTGGTCCATAATCGACTGTACAGCTGACACAGACATTCTCCAGAAGTGTCTTACAGAGACAGATACCTGGTGTCAAAACAATGCCCTCAAGCTGAATGCCAAAGAATGCATAGTCATCCCCTTTGGGTACAGCAAAGTGCACACAAATTACCACAAAGGTGGTAATCCAGTATGTACGGAGAAAGTCATTATGGCCCTGGGGACACAAGTAGATAGTAAACTCCCCTTTGATAATCACATGGCCAAAGTGTTTAGACATCCCTTCAATGTAGCCCACCTAATGTCACCTAATGTAACCCACTTTGTATAGTCTGATGATGTCACCTTCCTACAAATATACCTGTGGAAAGGATAACTCACAGTAATGTGTATAGTGCGGTGTGTAAATGCGTACTTCTGTAGTATCATTAAGTAGTTAGGTAGTGGTTTGAATCCTGCACTTGACAAGTGTGTATGTTTGTGTGTGGTCTCCTTGGGAAGAAGCAAGCTTTTAGGAGAGTAGTAAAACACTTTAAAAGTGGTAAACTAATCTTTGTCAAGTCTGATGATGTCACCATCCTACAAATATACCTGTGGAAAAGAGAACTCCCAGTAATGTGTATAGCGTATCATGTTAATGCGTACTCCTCCACTATCATGAAGTAGTTAGGTAGGGGTTTGAATCCTGCACTTGATAACTGTGTTTGTGTGTGGTCTCCTTGGGAAGGAGCAACCTTTTAGGAGAGTAGTAAAACACCCTAAAAGTGGTAAACTAATCTTTGTCAAGTCTGATGATGTCACCATCCTACAAATATACCTGTGGAAAAAAGAGCTCCCAATAATGTGTATAGCACATCATGTTAATGCATACTCCTCTAG
Organism: Protopterus annectens; assembly: GCF_019279795.1. Lineage (NCBI taxonomy): Eukaryota > Metazoa > Chordata > Ceratodontiformes > Protopteridae > Protopterus > Protopterus annectens. The sequence goes on from NC_056745.1 coordinate 864,275,887, forward strand.
TATCATGAAGTAGTTAGGTAGGGGTTTGAATCCTGCACTTGCCAACTGTGTGTGTGTGTGTGTGTGTGTGTGTGTGTGTGTGCTTGTGTGTGGTCTCCATGGGAAGGAGCAACCCTCTTGGAGAGTAGTAAAACACCTTAAAAGTGGTAAACTAAACGTTGTTAAGTCTGATGATGTCACCATCCTATAAATATACCTGTGGAAAAGGGACCTCCCAGTAATGTGTATAGCATGTCATGTTAATGCATACTCTTCAAGTATCATGAAGTAGTTAGGTAGGGGTTTGAATCCTGCACTTGACAACTGTGTGTGTGGTCTCCTTGGGAAGGAGCAGCCTTTTTGGAGAGTAGTAAAACACCTTAAAAGTGGTATACTAATCATTGTCAAGTCTGATGATGTCGCCATCATACAAATATACCTGTGGAAAAGAGACTTCCCAGTAATGTGTATAGCATGACGTGTTGATGCATACTCCTGTAGTATAATGAAGTAGTTAGGTAGGGGATTGAATCCTGCACTTGGTGAGTGTGTGTGCTCTATGTGTGTAACAGTGTTGGTCAATGTGTTGGGGGTTTTGCTTTTACTACCGTATGACATATCAGTAGGCATTGCACATGTGAGGTAGCTGTGAGGCAAATACATATACGTACATGTTACCTCAATTATTGCATGTGTGGGAACCCTGCTTTATCCAAGAACATAGCTGTCATCTTTGCCAAACTGTGCTGCTGCTTCCCAGACCTTAGGTTACATCTGTATGCTTGTGACAAGGCCAGCCACTGCAGTGATGCCTGGACTAGGTCATCCGTGTCACACACACTCATTATGGTTTCTATTGAATTGTGTGAGTGAGGGTTTATGGCAGAGGTATATGTCAGACCTGTTCAAACGCAGCAGAGTCTGCCAATGATGACTATTCATTATAGGTGTACAACAACCTTTGTGGACATGCATGCAGACCCCTTATTGCTTATGTGATCCACCGAGGGATTTCAAAATACCTTAGGGAATGTGATTATCAAAGGAGAGATGATGTAACACTAGGTTGCATGTACACATCGGTACCTGTTTATCATGTTGGTGGCTGCTACCTATGTGGTACTGTGGGGATACTATGTTCTGTAAAGGTGGATGACTATGCTTAGTTTGGCCTATAGCTTTACAGCATGGGATTGACAACAGGTATCTGTCTGTATGATACCCTTGTGGAGGATGTGTGTGTCACCTAGAGAATGCAGTATAGGCCACAGTATGCATTAGCACACATGGACAGACATATCCCTACTGTGATTGCTTGTACCTAAGAGTGCCATATGCCAAACAGGAGTGGTCTCAGTAATGGGTGCAGGTGAATACCACTGGTTACTGGCATAGTATAGTACCTGAAGGATCCAAATGGTGCTGTGTGTCCTACATCTGTGTGTCAGTTGTCAAGACATCATCTAAAGATTGGTTATGGTCAGGCTGGTGAAGTCATGTATACTACCAGAATGCAAAACAATGACAGATAGTAACAGTATCACCCACAGCACAGTGTCAAACCATGTCATACACACGTGTAGTCAGGTTCCGAAATGTGTGTAGTACAATGCATACTGGCCACCAACAGAAACTATGGAGTGTTACTGTGTAATACAGAGCATGTCACCCTGCCCATGTGTCCACTATGCATGGACATGTAGACAGTGCACCTCCAACATTTTCACAACTGTACACCTGCAAATCTGTGCTACACACATCCCACACATACTGTCCACTCTCTAACACATGCTGCCAATACTGCACACATCAGCCAAGTGGCAAGTGGGTGGACAATATACAATTGGAACTAACACTGGTGTAAACAACACTACAATGACAATCATAGCTTTAATGCATCATGCCTGCTCATCTACACCTTCAAGCATATCATTACACTCTACTGCTGACAACATGCTAACATTGCTATACTGCTATAAAGACAACCTGTGCATCAGCACCATGGTAGCCTGTTCCTGCATCAATGTTACAGATGATAGGAGGTGGCACAGGTTTCATCATATGCACAGGGTGTGTTGCTGGTTTGCCAGAGGCCTACAATGAGCCACCCAATTGACATGTATGTGTGTGTGTGTGTGTGTGTGTGTGTGTGTGTGTGAGGGGCAAGAATACTGGTATGGGCCAATGTTGATGTAATGTGTGTGGGTATGTGTTAGCCCTAGGTGTCTGGGTTATGTGTGTGTGTGTTTGCATTCACACAGTTCCACCATGTGGCTGCTATATATGGGTATTTGTGGGACAGCCACAGACTGTACCTGCGAGGCTTTACAGATCACCATCTCTGGCCACGGATATGGTACTTGTACCTGGCAGGGGTGCTACTGACACTATCAGGTACTAAGCCAGACTGGGTACTATTCCCAGAGGTAGATGGATGTACACTGGACCCAGGTCCCTGCTGAGACTGTCCAGAGCCACGTGCACATGGTCTTCTAGGATGTTCTATGGACAGCCCACTCCCAACATTGCTGGGGCTGGTACTGGCACTACGGGAGCGGCTGTGGCTTGAGGGACATCTGCGGCGACTGCCAGCTGCTGATGTTGCTGGCATACGTCCATGTCGACGACTCAACCATCCCGCACTGTCCTGACACATGGACATGACATTGCGGAGGACATCTAATGTCTCTCCCCAATGTCTATCAGTGACCTCAGTGTAATTATGGATGGCACCAGCTAGGTCATGGATACTGTCTATTACAGCTGTGTTATGTGCCCTCTGTGCCCTTAGTCCCTGTCTGGTGTACCGTTCCATATGTGCCTGTGCCTCCATGGCAGCCTGGAACATGCGTGAGGTTGTAAGACCTGTGGCACGTCTGCCAGTGGCATGATGAGCAGCAGTGCTCCGACGAGAACCCATGGACATCTGCCTATGTGGTACCCTTCCAGACATCTGGGTATGGCTGCTGTGTCGAGATGCATGTGCCATGGATACCACACTGTCCTGGCCAATGCCGACTGTACTCTGTCCCTCTGCTAAGGGCATTGGTGATGGATGTATTGGCAGTATGACTGTGTGCATGGATGGGGTGGACACTTGTGTACTGTTGATTGGTGGCCCAACGACAGACCCTGGCAAACATGCCTGTGCCTCAACACACCTATCATCATTATCACTATTATGCTCAGTGACATCAGTTTCCCTGCTGCATTGAACCAGCCCAAAATCAGCACCTGTGAGAGGAAGACAGGAAACACACTTTACAATCTGTACATGATGTCGGCACACATGCACACATGAACCCATGCACACATGCACAGATGAACACATGAACACATGAACACATGAACACATGGACACATGGACACATGGACACATGGACACATGGACACATGGACACATGGACACATGCACACATGCACACAAATACACTCCTCACTAAAACAGACACACACACACACACACACACACACACACACACACACACACACACACACACACACACACACACACACACACACACACACACACACACACACACACACACACACACACACACACACACACACACACACACACACACCACACCAGCAGCAATCCCGAACATGCTCAATAGCATGTGATGGTGGGGTGCAGTATCACAAGCCAAACATTTATATCAAACGTGACAGCATGCAGGATGTGTGTTGCTCAACAGCATGCAGTGTGAGTGTAGACAGCCCTTGCTAATAACAGTATACATGGCTTTGATGCATGTGTGTTTTGTTCAGTGAATGGCCTCACCCTGGAAGCAATGTGTACATGGACACAACATTGCTGTGCAGGTATTAAAAGCTCTGCAATGTCCTGTGCACCATCAGTCACATGTATACATACCATGGCTGGATGTGTATCAGTGTGTCACATAGCTATCCATTTCTGATTAGAACATCTGTGTCTTTAGCAGATAATTGTGGACGCAGGTTTAGCACATGCATGCTATGTATACACACAGGATGAGTGTTGCATGTATACCTGATGGAATACCATTGCTCAACATAGCCATTGTACAGTGGTTATGGTGAGTGTAGGACATATTGTGGACATGCCAGTGCCAGCAATGACATGGCATGCTACCACACAACTGCAACATGAAACATCACACATAGACAATGTGTGCCATGTGACCTATACACTCTATAGCATTACAAGACTTATGTGTGTCACTTTGTAGAAATGGTGATTGCTATGCATATTGTGTATAGGTGCATATGTCTGCACACGTGTATAGGTGCATATGTCTGCACACACACACAACATTGAGGTGCATAGCAATTCATGATATGTGTAGTACTGTGGCCACTGTAACTGGATGAGGTGTAGTACCATGAGCCATCATCCTTCAGCATCATGTGGTCACTCAAGGCTACTAATGTGTGCCAGACCAGCACATAGCATGCTGTACCTGAACTGCAGTACCATGGCTACATTCACCATTTCACGGCCACTTGTTACATGGGTTTATAAGGTGCCCAATAGGGGGCATTGCCTAACATGAATGTGTTATGTGTTGAAGAGTGTTGCACAGCCACATGTGAGGCATCTACCCCTCAGGTATATTATATGTGCTGTGTGGATGAACTTTGGGATACTGTAGTGTGACCTTACAGCGGGTGTCTGAATATGCCATGTGTAGCATGTTAACGTGTACTGTGTATGACAAAGTTGTGTATGTTGTGTGCATGTGTATTGACTCTGCCTATCCAATGTCCACTACAGTGTTGCCACAATTGTGTGGGATGTTCTGTGTATTGTATGTGTTTTAGGCAGCTACCCACATTACTAGGATGTGCATAGTCTCACAGCAAACATGCACAGCATGCATTATGCATAGGTGTGTTACACGTACATGGCCTACACCTCACCTATGACATGCACATTTAATTAGCAATATTAAAGGTAGAACACCCTCACCAGCATGGGTCTGCTAACTTGCTGTCACACCAGAGGGGCCTACAAGGATATGAGACACTTTGTCAGTGGCAACAACTGTGGCATTGCTACTGTGTGTTTGCAATCTTACAGTAGTACAATGGTTGACAGTCACAGGCCTACAGATTATATTCCTAATTATTAGTATTGCACAACACTAGGCACCATATTGTCTAACTACACAGTACACATCTCACATAAGCATGCTCTACCAATAGAGTTAACAGTAGTCTACAGCTATGCCATGTTACTTGCATGCTCCATGTCAACTTCCTGGGTGGCTCCGGCCTCCATGATGATACATGTTGCTTGTTGTGGTTGTTGTTGGCCAGGAGCCACCTGGCTCAGGAGCAGCTCTTCCACTCTGGTGAAGGGGGGATGGATGGCTACCCCCCCACCTATGGCAAGCTGTTGTCTGCAGATATCAGACGCACGCTGCTGGACATGTCTAATTAAATCACTGCAGTGATGCCGTACCTGCTCATATGTAAGGTTATGCATGCCTATGTCATTTACCATACGGACAAGATCTTGCCACAGCGCAGTCCACTCATGCTGGTCCTGACTGATTCTGGAGAACAGCAGGGCATAGTGCTGCACCAGGCTTGCTGTGATCTGTTCTTCCTCCGCCATGCTATTGGCGGGATTAAGATGGTGGGACATTACCCTGGAAGACAATGAAACAATATGTGTGAGCATGTCATGTGGCACACGTAACATTCTAAAGTACAGATATCAATTAACTGCCATATATAGCAACCTATTGGCTGTCAGAAGGTACACACTTTCAAAACCACATATCAGTTCTCAACCCAGAAATGCCTGACAGTGCCTGGCACACTCCATATATCAAACCATGTTTTGCACAGCAACAAAGTTAAAACAGTATGTAAGACTATACAACAGTACATGGCACACTGTATGCGACACAATGCACCACCTAGCCACAGGAGGTATATATCATGCTAATGCATCATGAAATATGTAATCCATTGCAATGATTGTAAAGTCCAGTGACAGTATTACCAGTATACCACACTAGCCATTGATGGCAGACCCCTGCCTAACATATGTGCACATTCATTAATATAGGTGACATACTGCTGTACTAGACTATACATGTTGCTAGATACGCAGTTATATTCTGTAACACACATATGACTGAGGCCATGGAACAGGCATACCCACACACACATCAGACATACATACCAGACACAAAGGTATGGCAACCCAGGTGACCTTTACCTGTGTACCTTACAGTACTGTGTGTCAGTAGTTACAAGACCTTATGCCTGAGGTATGTAATCTGTGAGGACTACGGGCAAAACACAAAACAGTGGTTCCAATAAATGTGGACGTACACCATACTGTGCTGTTTAGGCATACAGCTTCAGGTAGTACTACAGTTAATACAGGAGTTGGATTCACCAGCAGTAACACTCAATAAGCATACATGTACTGCTTTAGCCTACAATGGGACACCCCAGTCGACAACAAGGGACTACGTCAGACCATATGGCATACTGCTTTTTCTGCCTAGCAATTGCATATGCATCTTTTGCTGGGATCACAGCTAGGACACATAATATTATGACGGTTTCCCACTAAGCTATCTCACATATACCGAACTCTGACACATTCACCAACACATTCACCATCACACTCAGTCAACCTCACATAGTAATTATTGCAACAAGTACATGTGGGTGTGTATCACTTCATAGGTAGGTCAGAGGCTATTGGCCCTAGGGCCTATAGAAGTCTAGCCATATGCTACCCTGGCCTTTGACACACAGGTAACTACATTTCATGTGGCCCTGTCAAGCAGAGACACAAAGGTGATTGCCTGGGTGTATTCACTATCTCCCATACAATATTCAGGATTATTTATGATGACTGCTAATTAGGAGCTTTGTTTGCTATAGATAGTTGGTTTGTTCCAGAGTATGGGATGTCTCTGAGATAGGAATCTATCCCTCCAGCATGTGCTGTTTATTGTGGTCAAAGGGTTTGGGTCCCTAGAGCGTGTAGCTCGTAGAGATTGTGATCTGTTTACGTGGAGCATGTCCAACAGATCTGGGTTTGACATAGCTTAGTATGTTAGGCAGAGGTCACCTCTGGGTAGGCGGTATGCGACACAGTCTAGTTGTGGGTTTGTGAGATGGTCTGCATAGGGCATCTGTTTGAGGACAGTATTACTCTTTGTGAGGTATGTCTGTGTCCTTTCCAGTTGCTGTAGATGTCTTGTGAGGTACATACCACATGGGGCATTGTACTCTATACTGGGTTTTATGTGTGTGGAGTAGAGGGGAACACTGACCTATATTTCCCTGGATGACACACCTTTTGTGATGACGTGTGCCACGTAGATGGATTACATGACTAGTGTGGCACTGTGACTATCAAAGGGGAGACTAATGTCCACCTGTGTCCCATGATCTCTTATCACACCTTCGGTGTTAAGTAGACTACCACCTATGTGGAAGTTAATGGGCACTGAGTTTTTGCAAGGAGGGATGCCAATGCAGTGTCAACATTGAGCTGGAGTCCATGGCTTTGTCACCAGGCATCTGTTGCAGTAATTACGACCTTCACTCACTCTCTCTCTCTCTCTCTCTCTATATATATATATATATATATATATATATATATATATATATATATATATATATATATACACACACACACACACACACACACACATACATATAAACATCCATTGGTGTACATATAGATATACATATAGGCACATATACAGTCCACCTTTCATGGTGGGAATATCAAGTATGGGAAGGTTGTGAGGTATACAGTTATGTCATAATATTGCACAGTGTTGTGCGGAATGCATTGAAGGTGTTCTCAGCCCATGTAGCTTTAGCAGGCCTCACTGGCTGCAACACTGCAAACCTGACAAATCATACCCACAGCCTTTAACCACCACATGTCATATACCAGCACTGTATGCTGTCTGGTCTGCCACACATTACAACCTACATAGAAATATGCACATAACCTTCAACAATATATATATATATATATATATATATATATATATATATATATATATATATATATATATATCTATATTTATATATATCCACCATTCACAAACATTTGCAGTATGTCCCTTGCTCAATGCACATGTACAGATGCTAATATATCTGACACAGATCTCTCCGTATGTGTGTGCCATACACACACAAAGACTACACTGTTGTAAGTCCATGTACCTCACGGCTGACCTTGGGCCTTGCTGCAACATGAACAGGTGTCACATGTGAGCACACAGTAATATTAGAGGGTGTATATATAGCTGCTAATGCTAAATTAGCATACTAGCCTGGTACAGCTGTTGCCAATGCTAAGATACACGTTAATATGACTGTCATGCATTTGTTACTCTGTCACATCCATGTTTACATAACAATATGGGCTACTCCCCCAAACAGACATTGTACACACTACTGTACAGAACACAGATAACATGGATCAGATGTTTGACATTTAATGCTGAACTACATATGTCACAGTCACATCCCATTGCACACAGCTACACACTCATTTCTTCATGCCAGTAGTTATGCAGGACATCTGTGCATTGATACGTACTGCTGCCACATATGGATGATTCAAACTATGTAGAGTACTCTTCATAAACATCTACTACATTCCAGTAAATACATAGCTGTTACATACCTTTCCTTTGTATGTGTTCGTATTTGTTGTTGTATATCCTGAATTAATTTTTCAAGGTATATTTGTTTTTCAATATACTTTTTCTTTTCAATATATTATTTACTTTTCAATATATATTTTTATTTCAATATATATTTTTATTTCAATATATATTTTTTCAATATATTTTGTATTTCAATATATTTTCTTTTTTTAAATATATATTATTTTCAATATATTTTGTTTTCAATATATATTTTTTATAATATATTTTTTTCAATATAATTTTTTTCAGTATATTATTTTGTTTTCAATATATTCTTTTTGTTATCATTTTTTTCAATATATTACTTTTTCTTTCAATATATTTTCTTTGGATCCTTTTTCTTTATTTCTGCTGCAGCTGTTGTCTGCCTCGGCGTCTCTCTCTCTCTCTCTCCCTCCGTACCTGCAATGAAATGATTGCATGTGTGGACAGCAAGTACAGACTGCTTTTATAGGTATCTGCACATGTGCATGTGATGGCCTCTGTACCAATTGGTGGCCACCATTTGGCAATTGCATGCAGCCTGCTGTGTGGTACTTGTAGTACTCACTGTCATAGCAACTCAGTGCTATAAATTGCTAAGTCAGGTAGGCGTAGCCCTTTCAGATTTCCAGAGTGGGGACCATGCTTGTTTGCTGTGGACACCATTGTGTAAGTCAGAAGGTTGGTATACTTCTAACTGTTGCTAGGGGTGTAGCCAGTGATTTGAATGTTGTACTCAGACCTGAATGTTGCCACTTCCAGTACACAGTTGACAGTGTAGAATTGTACTCACCCCTAGAAATGCTAACACAAGATACAGTCGGAGTATGTAGTTTCTTTTCTACTTATACAATTAGCTGCCATACTTATGTAGTTATTGAGATGTTTTCATTTGGCACATGAACTGTTTGGGAACTGCTATACTGTGGATATTAACGTACTCACTTCTGCACAGTTTGTGCTTTTTATTTTGTTGACATTATCACAAGATGCTCATGAAAACTGGAAAATTCCAGTACTGAATATGCCTACCTACATCCTTGCTGGACCCTGAACACACAGGTATTTTGTACGTTTGGGTGGGGATTGTCCTGCTATGATACTGTGTGGGGGTTGTAAAGTGCTGCTATAACATTATTTACTGCTAGAATGGCTGGTTCTGTTATCACAGTCATGTAATGCAATTCCACAACAACTGCTGGTAAAGTTCCACAGAACAGGTTTTGTGTTATGGCATTCCTATCTTTCCTTTACATTCACTCATTCTGATGCATGATATATATATTTCAGCAACAGCCTGCTATACATCTACTGTGGCTTAGTGGTACTTCATGCAGTTTAGTGTGTCCAAGGTCTGGGGTTCGAGACTGACAGTGGTGTTTTATTTTGCTGATGAGCAGAACAAGGGCCCTCACATGCAGGGTGACTAAGGCACTTTTAAGCAGTTGTAAGTGGTTTGTGCTGGTTTGCGTGACACTTAGCAATACTTAGCTAAGCGCACACAAGTGCACACTCACGCAAACCCGCTTACTACTGCTTAAAACTGCTTAATCATGCTAACCCCTGCGCTCATTTCTTTGAAAGAAAAGAAAATGGGGAGATAGGAAAGTGGTGAAAAAGGGGTACAAAGAGGGAAAGACAGTAGAGAAAACAGCTCGGGATGTGCAGGACACGTGTAGGGAAGGTCCATAGCTGCCTATTTCTTTAACAGCAACAGCTGTGCATATACTAGTAATATGGAGGGAAATTTGAAACCTTCCACCCCTGAGAGAGGGGTGAGGACAACAAAGTGTGTTGTACTGCCAATTAAATTTCAGTTTCTGTGTCCAGCGGACATTTGTGCAAAATGGGAAGCTATGTATGGGGCGTAATGTTTTTGTGGGAGCAGATTGCCCATTTTTTTTTCAGGTGAGAGTGGAATGTGGGGTAGGGGAAGTAGGTATGTTTTGGGAGGTAGGTTGGGGAGGTAAACAGACAAGACAAACAAGACGCATACAGGGGCGGAATATGACATGTGGTGGGTGAACACCATTGACGGGGAAGGATGTTTGGAAATCGCAAGCCCATGAGCCCACAGATGGCAACAGTGGAACTGAGATCCCCACCTATGGGCAGTCACCACTGCACCTTCACAGCCCAGAGGGTGGTTGTGCTGGGGGCTGCATAGGAGGGGCAGGCCCACCCGTGAGTCGTGCCACTCTTGCCTCAAGCTGGCATAGGGGATCAGCGACTGAACGCTCGATCTCCCTACGCACCACAGCCTGGACCGTTCAGAGGGTGATAGGTGGCCCTCCTCCAGCCACACTTGCAGGGGGGGGGTCGAGCCCCATCCCCTGCAGCACTTCCACCCGAAGGTGGCATAGGGCCAATGGAGGAGGAGGTCCCGTGCTGGGCACCGGACCTGCTGGTGCCAGGTGCCATCGCCAGCTGAGGTGGGACAGGTGGGTCCGCTGGCACCGGCCTTCCCATACGTTCTGTGTTTAGGTGAGTTTAATGACAATATGGGTTGGTAACAGCCAACAGCATTCTAAATTAGTTGTAACAGCATGCAGTAATATTCCCATTAACCCAACACACCAGAGTTCCAACAGTTGAACAGCAAGCATAATACATGCATATATAGAACAACAGTGGACATTCTAACAGCATACAGGATTGATTGGTGGCAACAGGCCACCAAGATTGTGGTGTTTGAACAGGGCACATGCATCAAAGTAAATGCAGATATTTATAAATCAATAGGACATATGTCCCAACAAATGTTTTGAGATTACACATACCCACTGAGGTGTGGAATTGCATTGTTTATGCACATACAGTAGGGTGTAAAAAGATACCTCCATTAACAACTTATATGAACTTATAGTTTACACTACATTCCTATTGACTGCAGGTATATATCCCCTACATGTATTATTACACTAGGCAATGTCCATTACGTTGCGAGATGTGTTTTGCTAGTTCCTTATATACCTGACCTGTATCTAATATACAAACTGCCCAGGATGCAGATGTTACTGCTATGTATTTATATATTTTATTTATATTCATATGTCTACATATCTGGATGTGTTCAGGTGACATTATCAGTTATATTTTAACAGCCCCCTACATTTCTAGCAACACACTGGCATTTCTAGTGAACACAATAAGAAGCTACTCATGTGCCAGATTTACCTATACATGCCAGCCTTGAAACTACAATTGAAGACTGTATATGTGCTTAAGAGATACTGGCACTCCCTTCGTCCTCTTTCTATGGGCCTACCCAAGTGTGGGTTGACAGTTCTTAATACAACACTACTATTTCTATACTGCAAGAGTACATCAACATTTCGAGGAAAGTGACACAGACACACTACAGGAGTTATACCTTTATTATTTACATTACACACTTTCCTAGTGGCTCTCTCATTTATTTGTTATTACAGTGCATGCAGACATCTTATTCAAGATGTATTATACCTTCATTTATGGTTTACAACGCTCTTTTTCAGGCTCTCTCACTTATTTTATATAACAATGCATGCAGATAAATAATTCAGGACTTATTATACCTTTATTAATGGGTTACAACACTCTTTTCAGGATCTCTCACTTATTTTACGTAACAGTTCATGCAGAGAGGTTATTCAAGCCTTATTATACCTTTATTATTGGGCTACGACACTTTTTGTCAGGCTCTCTCACTTATTTTATATAACAGTACATGCAGAATAATTACTAACCTGCCTGGTGGCGCAGCCTTAGCAGCCTATCTACATAGGCTTGCTGATTCGCAGCATGGACACTGCAGCTGTGAAGTAAATGAAGTGATATTGAGACATATACCTAGCCATACTATTGACTACACTAGCAATTTTTACATACTTCAGTCCATGGCTACCTACACAGTAGTGGGGCATTTGCATCCCACGGGCCTCCTGTATCCATTGGATCAGTTGGTCCTGCTTACATCTCTTCAGGTCTGCATGGTGGTGTCTAACCTGCTCACCAGTCCAAGGGATACCTGTGGCACTGGTGAGTTCATGTGCGAGACGGTTCCAGGCTTCCGCTTTGTATTCCGTGCCCTGGAACTGGCCCTGCAGGAGTCTAGCATCATGATGATGGACGAGGAGCCAAACCATTACTTTTGACTCCTCAATGCCCCACCGTTGCACTCGGAAGCGAGAGCCCTCTCTGACACCAGCCATTGCTGCCTGCAGATGAGAGCTACAACCAGTTATGGCAAGTATTCCCACCTATGGAGCTTAAATATGCCTCATTTCCCGCACTTATTTGTGATTGGCCGGATTTGAAAATTCTCAGCTGAGTGCACACCTGCTTAGCACTGGGTAAACTTTGATTAATATGTATAGGTGTGTTGACAGTCCATGAACATCAAATGCTGTCATGGCTTAGTGGATCAGTACTGTGATTATGGTGCACACTATCCCGGGTTCGAGACCTGTCATTGCTTTTTTATTTTACTACTGGCCTGACCGGTAGGGGGTGTGGTTGTGTTTAGCCGACTTTACTCAACTTTGTCCAACATTGCTCTATGTTTACCAACGTTGCTCGACGTTGCCCTATGTTGCGCTAGTTAGCGCGGTGCGCAGCTTCGCTCAGACATGTTTGGTTTGCGCTAGTTGGCGCGATGCGCAGCTCCGCGCAAAGCTATTGCGCTAGTTAAACCAGTGCTTAGCTATGGGCAATTATTCTTAAATGTGCTTAATACTGGTAAACGTTGCTTAGCAGTGCTTCACATTGTTTAAGATAGGTTACTTATGCATTCATTAGTATGCATGACCATTTCACCTTCTTATATATATTTAAAATATCATTCACTACTACATAGGCCATTTCGATGCATTTTAATAAAATTTAAAAGGTAAATGTCAGGAATTATTTTTATGCACAGATTTCCTACAGAAAATGGAAAGGGGAGTGGTGGGACTCAAACCAGGAATGCCTACACTTTGTATGAAGGCTCTACCACTACACTATTGATATTTGGCTTAATTTGCATATAAGTGGTTTATTATCCTCTTCGATGTCTAAACTGCTAACTGTAGCTAAGCAATGGGCACACCTGTGCACACACGTGCAAATATGGGCAGCTATATCAGGAATAATAAAAAAAAATTGTTTTAGATTTTATTTCATTTGTACAGGGGTTTTGAATGTGGGGGAGTGTAGTGCTGGGGGTATACACATTTGAGCAGACTTGCTCATATCTGCTGACATTTGCAGATTTAGGCACTTGCAGGGGCGTGGATATTTGGACTGCTCGGCAGTCTGACATGCCCCCTGCACTCCTACATGCTCCGTGTTAGCCTTGGAGTTGAGTCAGTGCCCTCATGCATATGCATGACGCGCTGACATCATACTCTTAGATGGCAGTCTCTGAGTAGGACTTAGTTAGTCTTACACGGGGGATTACTGAATCCCCCCAAGGTTTTTTGAAGATATAAAAGAAGTAGATAAAATAAACATTAATATGATTAAATATGGATATTATAAGAACAGAAGTAAAGAATATGTTAAAAGTCAACAAATTAATAAAACTGGACTACAATAATGGTTTGTAATTTAGTCATTTCTGAGAAATATATGGTTTAACCAAAGAAAGGCAAGCTAACTAAATTCTTACACTGAGCATGAGAAAAGGGGATAGGAAGGATTACTAATTGCCATGGTATGGACTGAATTTGAGGATAAATGCTTTGAATTTTATATGTTAAAACATTCCATCATTGTTGGGATAAATGCAGTGTCAAAAACATGGAGAACATCAGCACTGTTACTGTCAGAGTCATACCCTGGGATTCAATAACAGCTACACTAAGTGTACACTAAATGTACACTGTTCTGAGTGAATAGACAACACAGACGTAACTCACACCTTCTTCCTCTTTATTTTAGTTTACCTACTGATATTCTTGCAGCTTTAAATATTGACATGGATTCAGAAAGGTTACCACAAAGTGTAGGCTACATGTACACTTAGTGTAATCTTTCTAAGTGACTAGAAAGCACAAAAATGTGATAAGAATGGTATTGAATACATATCATGTACACTTAGTGCAGGCTTTATTGAATCTGGCCCATAGTGCATGCAGTGTATGGAAAGTAGGGTATAATATACATAGTTTAAAGTTATAAAATTAGTAAAAATGGGATATATTTTAAAGAATATTTTATGGAATCTTTAAGCTGAATATCATGGAAGGGAACTGAGTCTAGAGTAGATCATATTGTAGATATAAGAACAGAGTGCTTCCATTTATAATTAACTGCCAATTGAGAAACATTTGATTAGGTTTTTTTATGTACAAGCATTATTAGACATCATTGTAAGAATTCAGATTTTATGACACAGGGATTGTCATGTGTATGTTTAGCTGTAAAAATACATAGCAATTGATTAGCTCTAGGTTCATAGCCTTTAAGTAAATTCATCCTAATATTTATTTCCTCGGATAAAGTTGTGTCTAAAGATATTAAATTCCATATTGAGGTATGTTTAAGTCATTCCAAATAAATGGATCTAAACTAACTCCCACAGGGTGTGACTAGAGTCTTTTCAAAAATGAAATTATCATCTCACAGTCCAACAAATGTTTATATTTCTGAAACTATAAGTGTAGCTAAAAAAATAAATAGCAAACTATTCATCTCAAAGTAACCTTTACAATGATAGCATTCATTCAGTTCTATGTCTTAAACTGGATTATAGCCACAATTACCATAATTAAAATGAAGCTAATGATATCTCAGTAACCATTCAAGCAATACACATACTGCCAGCAGCATTTTCTTAATAGCTCTGTTTGCTTTCTTATGACGCTAAGAAGTTCTGTCTGTGGCACTTGATTGCTAAGATATTTAGAGAAATATGAAAATCATTACAAGTACATAGTATTCAAATAATATTTAATATCCCTTTATCTGTACTAGACAGAGATCAAATATCAATACAGCTGCGTTTGCCAATGTGTAAGCTTTAAGAATAAATCTTCTAATGCCTTTTATGTAGCATAGTTTTAGAATTATTAATCCAAATATGAACTATCAATATCTGACAGCCAGAGACATCAGTAGAATGTAACTGTAAAAATACCTGGAGGCATCACGTGACTATAATCAGTTAAGGAAACAAAACTAGGATAGATAAAACATTTTATTATTTAATAAAATGTTAGGGCTGTGATCTAGAGGTTAGAATAAATTGAATCAGTTCTGAAGGTTCAACCCCAGAAGATTGCATGGATTTTATCTTTTTTAATGGAAAAGGTATTCAGAAAGGGAAGTGAGTGGGAATTGTGCTTATATGTTTTAAAGGGTCCCCTTCATGTGGTCAACATTTCATAAAGTCGAAGACCATATGGTCGAGACCATATGATCAACTTTTGAAACGTGGACCATGCAGAATGGGCATCTCTGTACAGTGCAGAATGGAAAGATTTCCATCTTCCACACTGTAGTGCAATCTCAAAGTTGTATATTTAAGTTCTGGGGGGTGGGGGGAGAAGAGCCTCTCACAGATGGTGCAATGTGAAAGTAAGTGATTGTTGTGTTTTTTTTTTTTTTACATGGTCGACGTTTCGAAAGGCGATCATATGGTCTCGGCCATATGGTCTTCGACTTTATGAAATGTTGATCATGTAAAGTAGACCCGTTTTAAGACATTTATGCCAAATATGAACCCAAGAAGGAAATCAAGAATTATTATCAAAGTTGCATTTATGGCAAACTATGGTCTTTGTGTGTTTAAAATTAAGCAGTATAAATGGTAATCTAGTAGGCCCATGCCACCATAAAGTTTAGGGGTGATTAGATTTGTATAACTAATATTCACATATTTATGGGCTCACATAGATTTAGTTAAAGTGGGTTGAACCTGTCTATATAATTGTAAAGGTGTTATTTGAGTAGAGGATCTAAGAATTTCAGGGAAGATATTCATTTAACCAACATATGTGTTTGCTGTACAAACATAAGTTGAGCAACATATTCAAAAAAAAATTATGCTTGTTCCAACTGTTAACTCAATCACTCCAATGGAGATTAGGAAGTTTGCACTGTAACTTCCAATGGGTGGAGGGTAAGCATTTTGACAGAATCAAATTATGTCCTCAGATTTCAAACAAATTTTCATATCTCTGGAACCATATGAGTTATAAAAGAAGTGTAAATGGCAAACTCTTGAGCACAAACTATTTGTACAGTGGTAGTATTATTTAGGTTTTAGGTCTTAAATTGAATTTTGTAAGTCACAGTAAATACAGTAATTATTACATTTGCAATATTTTGTAAACGAATATCTCAGCAACCACTCAAGTTACACACATACTGTTAGCAGGATTTTATTCATCTAACTGAGAGCTTTCATATGGAGCTATGTAGTTCTGTCTGTGTTACTTTGTTGTTGAGACATTTAGAAAAAATTGAAAATTATATCTATATAAATTAATGTCATAAAAACAACAGTTAATATCCATTTAACTACACTAGACAGAGGTCAAATATTAATGCAGTTGAGTTTGCTATTGTGTAAACTTTAAGATGAAATCTTTTAAAACCTTGTACATAGCATGTTTTTGGAATTACTGATGCAAATATAAACAAGCAATATTTGACACCTAGAGGCATCAGGAGGAGTTAACAGCAGATGCACCTGGAGACATCACTCAGATGTAATGAGTTAACAAAAGTGAAATTAGAGATGAAATATGTGATGATATAGCTTGGTAAAGCATGAAAGTAGGCAAAAAAATCAGTTCAGTTTAATAAAATATAGTAATTGTGTGAAACTATAGGGTAATGATAGGAGCTGTATCAAATTTATTTAAGGAAGAATCATATGAAACACAATGTAAATTATCCTTCTAAAATCTTTGGACATAACCCCAACCCTACTAACCTTTGATGAGGAAACACTATTAAATTAATCAGTTGAAAATTGTAATATGAATAGTAAACAAAACTATTGACACTATCCATATCAGTAGTAAAATATAAAAAAAAAGTGTAAAAACAGGTCTATATCAAGTGGTCAAAAGCTAATAATAGGGAATGATCACAAATCTGAAAACACCAGAACTCAAAGTTGCAATTGTAGGGGGGGTGGGGCTGTGCCCTCCCACTCCCCGCTAAATATATATACCAACTCCGAGATTGCACTACAGTGAGGAAAGAGCAAATACATTTATCTACACTGTAGTGCGGCCCCACAATACTAACTTGGAATTCTGGTGTTTTCGAAGTTGGGGTCATTTGCTATTATTAGTTTTTGACCACGTGATAAAGACCCTTTAAAAACATACTATCTTGTCTAATGGATGCATCTCATGTCAACAATCTCTAAGCAGCTCATAAAATAACAATGAATTATATTAGGAGCAACATCTATTGCCTGCAAACATTGCTATTGAAATTTAACTATGAACATAAAGTGTAGAGTATAGGGTGAGGTTATCAACATCTTAATCTATAGATATCATTGTCTATTTAGCCAGAAGTGCTAGTAAAATACTTTAACATTTAGATACTCCATAGGATTCATTACCAGTCATGTAGGCTTCATGCTATGCCTACACGATTTAAGCATGTTAGTGCAATGAGCAGCAGCAGTGCTCATCGAATATGCATGCTGCTCATTGCACCTACACATTTGCAAGCACCTATTATTCTTGGCCAGCAGTAATGTTTGTTTGCAAGCATGAGCTAAGAATGTAAACCAAATGGTTTGCAGATAGGCAATGTTCACATACCAGCACACGCTGTAGACCAGACAGTGTGTGCTTCTATGTGAACAAGCACACGCTGTAGCCCAGACATATTAAGGGCAGCTACAGGGAAAGGATACAGAGGAGTGGAAGTGAAATGGGAGAAGTGTGCACAAATTGTGTTAATACTGCAAAATTAATTAATGTCGAAGAGGGAATCTTTAAAATGTAGTCATATACTGCAAGCAAATGTGATAAGCATTTCTGACATAAATCCTGTAATATTGATGTAATTATAATTAATGTTAATGACAATCCTACAGTTATGCATATAAATAAAAACATGCATGCTAATAAAGGATGTGATGGGGATATAAAGCTGCAGTATAACAAAGGGGAGTAAAAATGCAATATAAATGTTAATTAAATGCTGAGTTGAGATAACAGCAAGGACAGAAAATGCATTATGGAATGAATGCATGGACTGCAGTTACTGCACATGAAATGTATATACAAAGATTTAAGTAGGCTACCCAACACCACTGCTGTATTCCCCACCTCAGCATGTATAAACAAGAACAAAAGGACCTTACAACTGTAATGCCAGGAACATCTGAAATGGACACGTTTTTGCAAAGAAAAGACAGTGACATCAATAGGAAAGGTGTTCATCTCCTACGAGCATGTAATGGGCTAAATGGTAATCCAGTAACTCACAACATACATAAGTGACAAATGACAAGACAGATTGGATGACATGTCATGAAGTCTAGTTTTTCCACTGGTAATTTGCAAAGATCTCTAATGTTGTAATAACTGGCATGCTCACATGGAATTTCAGGGAACAGTAACATAATACCAAATCAACAACAGCAACACAATAGAAAGTGCTGTAACAGGGGATTAGTCACAGATTCCGATGGTTTGGCAGCATGCCACTCAGTAAGAAATGTTTATGGAATCCCTCATCTGCCATTAAGCTCTATATTGCAATGAAAACAATTGCAGTAATAACGATATGCAATACAGAGCATAATTATCTTGTGAATAGGTAATGCATGTGAGCAGTTAATGACATAAGAAATATTCACATCATGTCAGTTTTGAAAACATGCCAGGACGGATATCAGAGAGATGCATAGCAATCATGGTCTCTACAGAAATATACATATCGATCATGTCTTGAAGAACACCCTTGAAGGGCTTACAGCACTTTCCTATCATTAAAGTATATGGATGACCTACCCTGTAGGACAAGGCCTGATAAAAGTTGCCCTCTGAGTATGCCATAACTGTTATCTGTGTGTAAGCCACTGCTGTCTAACAGACAGATGCTACCAGATTCAAACCCCTGCCTATTATACAAGGCTCTCCCCAGACCTCTGTGTTAACTATATGCACTACATCCAATAGTAATGGAGGCTGTCACAAATAATTGAACTGTATGTGTGCATTAAGACAGGAGTTAATGAATATAATATGAACAATTGGATTTAGTCAGACTGCTGGAATGAAGCTACACATGTTACTGTCCACACAACAGTAAGCATTATAATATGCTGTCCCAGAATTTAACCACAGTCTATTGGTATATGTATGCTATACAAGCCAATATTCAATACATATAACACAGGAGCATTCACAGCACACCATATGCTTATACAATGATCTCACTGCCATGCAATCATGACATGTGATGATATATCATTGTCCAACATAAAAATGGACAAAAATAACTACATTTAATTGTGTTTATGTAACATCAGTATATTCATATAATGTTGCCCCTTTCATGAAATAAACAGCAAGCTATGTGACTTAACTGACTAATGACATATGGATCAACAATAAGCACCACAGTAGACGTTTTAACAGTGTTGTGACACTCCACCTATGCTAACATATTACATGAGATGTATGTGTGATAAAAAATCTATGAGATAAAAGGGATTGTGGAGGCCTCTTCCACTCTGCATGGCCACATTATAACTGTGGTGGATGCCATTCATGCATTACAGTATAAGGCCCAACCATGCTAACAGGCACTGAATGTGGATGTTGAATGCATGGACATTTGACAACAGAAAATTCATGATATTGTACATGATGAATGTTCCACAGTAGAAGTGTCTCTACAATTGTGAGGCATGTTGGTATGTGAAGGCATTACATCATGTTATTGTTGCAAGGAATATGTGTGCCTGTAATTGCTGTACTTAATAAACAACATACATCATGTTGTCTCATTCCCTCATACCAGATGATGATACTTCCTACATATGTTATGTAAGGGAAATGTAATCACGGAACAACATTACTCTGAATAAAAGCATTGCTATGTGACAAATTATCATAGCTTTTGATAGGAAAGATCAAAATCTATACACGTACAAAGCAAATGTGTTTGACAACAGAGTTAATGACATGGACAGTCACAGTAAGTCCAGTAGAATGTAGTTGGAGCACTAATGGCTGGGTTTGAACTAACTACCCAAGATCACAATGTATAGTTTAGTGCCCCAATCAAAAGTGCCATATGAAATGTTGAGAGACAACTGGGACAGTGACAGTTAAATGGATGCAAAAAAGTAGTTGAACCGCACAGTAACACTGTACAGCTGCACATCATATATGTCGTTGAAGAATAGTATATACAGTATGAAGGTGAAAGACTCACACAGCTGGCCTTAAAAATCTTACATATGTATTTACATGTGTAAAGCACAGTATCAAAGTCATGCAACACAGGAGAATTTGCACTCCAGATGTGATATACTGCAGGTATTGTGGTGTCATGTAATCAATGTGTGGCCAAGACATTATTTTCCCTGTGGATGCTAGGATTTGCTAGCACCACAGAGTGCCACTGTACATCCATCTCATAATTAGAACTATACATATAGGTAAACAGTATATTGTGTGCGTAAAACAATGCTGAATTTGTTTGCAGTCACACTTGTAGCAGTTAAAGCACTGCTATATGTTAACCTCCTACCTATTTACACATGATAGAGACTAGTATTAAGACATGCAAGTAACACAGGACTAGTGTGACTTTTGAATAGTGACAGTTCACTTGTGAACAAATGACCTCATCAGTGTGTTGCACTAGCGGTGTAGCCAGACAATGTAATTCTGTAATGTTGTGCTTTTATTGCTGCCTCACAAAGCACGTCATTTGAAAAATGGAAATATTCTCCCTAGACCCTATGTAACAAATGTTTGCATCACTTTCCTCTAAAAACATTAAATGGAGATTTTTTCAGTTGATGGAAAGCATTCATTTAGAGAGTTGTGGACAAAGTACTGTCTAAAAAGCCTGTTTTTTTAAAGTAATGTTTAGAAAATTGTGCTCAGTAGAATACAAACAATATGCATAGCTAAACCCTTGTGTTTGAAAGAATGCATGTAAAAGGTGGGATTGGGGGTGTTAGAGTCATGTAGCAGTTAAAAATTTACTCAGAGTAGAAGTTGATTGAGTACATGCTCAGCTAACTGTAAACACCCCCACTCAAACACACACTCCCACATCCACCCCCACCCCCACACACATTTTTCATATTGAGCAGTGTAGTTCCTACCTATTTAATTACACAATCTAGAGAACACTGTATTAGTTGCAAGTGCCACATGAGAAATCGAACTCTTTTAGGGTAGAGAATACACTTTTGTTGGGATACTTTCATCAGTGTATTTCATAGAGGATGTTCAATTAAAATTGGGATAAGGGAGTTGTGGGCAAGTTTACAGTATGTTTCAGGGGAAGTGGTACATCAGTAAGCATTACACACAAACACACTCAAAATTCCCATGTTGGGCATTGGACCTCCTACCTATCTAGTTACACAATACTGTATTAGTCGCAAGTATCACAGGAGAAGTCTGCCTGTTAAGTGTAGAGAGTGTACCTTAGTCAGGGTGACCTCATTAGTGTGTTTCATTGAGGATTTCTCAGTAAAACACAGGATAAGATAGCTGTGTGCAAATTTAAATGTAGTCTAATCAGGGAAAGTGGATACAGTGACAAGTACTACACAAACACATACACACATGACATATTTCCCATGTTGCACATTGAACCTACAACCTATCCAGTTATATAATGTAGAAAGCATTGCATTAGTCTTAAGTGCAAAAGGAAAAGTATGACTCAAGTACAAAGACTGCATTTTTGTCAGGATAACCTTATCAGTGTGTTTCCTAGAGGATGTTTTATTAAAAGTTGGGATAAAGGAGCTGAGTACAGTTAAATCTATTCTTCTCAGGGGAAATGGATACAGCACCAAGTGTTACACACATTCTGACACACACACACACACACACACACACACACACACACACACACACACACACACACACACACACACACACACACACACACACACACACACACACACACACACACACACACACACACACACACACACACACACACACACACACACACACACAAGCACATGCACACATAAAATTATTCGGTGTTGGTCATTGTACCTTCTACCTATGTAGTTACACAATCTGGAGAGTACTGTATTAGCCACAAGTGTCACAGGAGAAGACTGAGAGTGTAATTTTGTCAGGATGACCTCATCAGTGTGTTTCACAGAGTATGTTTCAGTAACAATTGGGATAAGGGAGCTGTGTGCACATTTAAATCCATTATCTTCAAGGGAAGTGGATATGGCAACAAACATTACACATACACACACACACACACACACACACACACACACACACACACACACACACACACACACACACACACACACACACACACACACACACACACACACACACACACACACACACACACACACACACACACACAGATTTCCCAGATTGAACACTGAAACTCCTACCTACCTAGTTACATAATCTAAACAGCACTGTATTCATTACATGTGTCACAGGAGAAGTCTGACTCTCAAGTGTAGAGATTGCACTTTCCACGGGATGACCTCATCAGTGTGTCTCATATAGGATGCTTCAGGAAAAATTGGGATAAAGGACCTGTGTGCACATTTAAATGCATTTTCTTCAGGGGAAGTGGATACAGCAACAAGCATTAAACACACACACAAATTTCCCATGTTGAACACTGAACCTCCTACCTGTCTACTTATACAGTGAAGAGACCACAGGAGAAGTCTAACTCTTAAGGGTAGAGAGTGTACTTTTGGCTAGATGACCTCATCAGTATGTTTCATAGAGGGTGTTTCATCCAAAAGTGGGATAACAGTTAAATGTAAGCTGTTGTACTTTCATTTAGCCTTAGTTGCATTTGTTGTACATTGCCAAACTTTGTGCAAATGCGAAAGTGGAAGCTTAATGATACAGAAGGGAGAAGATACAATGTCAGGGTGAGATGGAGGCAGTGACAAAGCAGATTATGACAGAAGGGCAATTTATTTTATTTATTTATTTATTTATTTGAAGCCACGGTGGTGCAGTGGTAGCGTTGCCACCTCACAGCAAGAGGTTCTCCCATTTGATTCTCGGCTGGAGTCTGCATGTCCTCCCTGCAGTCGAGTGGTGCTCGAAAGACATGCATGAATGGGCGTGCCTTCGTTGAAGGGTGAGCATCAGGCTGGCACCTCGGCTCCATAAAAATCTACTGCCAATCATTAGCAGACCGGAGTTCTGCTGTGGTGACCCCTAACCAGGAAAAGCCGAAAGAACAACAACATTTTATTTATTTATTTGCTTTTTGTTTACCAAGAATGTCCACTGGGCCAAAGGTACCCATTTTCAGTGGAAGTCTGGGAAGAAAAGTGCCACAGTACAAAGTATATTGGTTAAAGATTACAAAGTTGAAGTACAAAAAAAATACAATGACAATTACAAGGAAATTACAATGAAAATTACAGAAAAATTACAAAGACGTTTCTAGGAATAAGTATATACAAGTTGTTGAGAAGACCTGAGTGGGTGTATGATGTCAGCATTAGTACAATCTTAAACAATCAGAATAAAGTAAGCATTTACATAGCTTATTGTGTTTATGAACTCTTTGTAGAGTAGCACTGTCTTACAAAAACAACGATGATGAGAGAATAGGTAGTGATACATATTCTGGTGTGCTTGGTGCAAGTACACTTCCAGAATGAAGAGAGATGACTATGTAGGGAAGTTTTGAAATGGGAAGGATTTTTAGTTGTTCTGATTGATAGAGGTAAAGCATTCCAGTTCTTGGCTATCAAGAATGAGTTAAGAAGCTAGCCTGGTGGGAGGTTAGGTTTATGGACCTGAAAGAGTGTTTGGTCTCCTAATCTAAGGGGCCTGTTTGGGAGGTAGTAGTTGAATGTTGAGCTCAGAGCAGGACACTCTTGGGGTTTGAAGAGTATTTTGTGAGCCGTTGTTAGTTGTAAGAAGGAGAAGTAGTTTGGTAGTTGTAGCCAATTCAGTAATTTGAGAACAGTGCAGTGATGGGTGGAGTATTTGGAGTTGGTTTCAAATTTGGTGAGTTTATTGTAGCACATCTCTAATTTGAGTTTAGAGATGCTTTGGATATTAGTAAGTAGAGGGACACCACAGAGGAGAGAGGGTAGGAAGTATGTTGTGGCTAGGGTTGTTCTTCTGGATGGGCTTAGGAAGTGATTATGTCTATAAAGGGTTCTAAGTCTGAAATGTGTTTTGCTAATATTATGTTGTATATAAAGAATGAATTTCATGCATTCATCAATAGTGACTCCAAGGAGCTTTGTGTGATTAACAACTTCAATTAATGATTTACTGAGAGAAAAGATGGTGAACTCTGTCTTATTTAGGGTCTATATTAGGAAGTCGAATGTTGAAAAGAGCCAACGCTCTTACATCGACACATAAAGATCAAAACCACACAATATCAAACATACAGAACAGCGATTTTTTCCCATGGAAAAAAAAATCGCTGCTCCAAAAAAAAAAAAAAAAAAAAAAAATCCACAGACAAAATAAAGTGGGGGGCTTCGCCCCCACACCTCCCCTACTTAAATATACCAACTCTGAGACCACACCACACTGGAGAAAATGGCGAAGTTCTGGCAATGGCCCAGCAAATGTTTTTCCTTGGGGAAAAAATAAAGCACTGTTCCGGCTGTTCGACATTCTGTGGTTTCAGTTATTAGGGGTCGATGTAAGAGCGTTCGTTCTTTCCAACATTCGACTTCCTAATATAGACCCCTTATTTATGGGGGTGTTTTATGATTTTGGATTTTTTAAGCTTCAGAGCTAGGTGGTTATTGTACATTCAGGATTCAGTGGAGGAAAAGGCCTTTTGAGTTAGTACAAGTAAGTCTGAGATAGTATTGGCAGAGTAGATGATAATAGATTCATTTGCATACTGAATGACAGATTCTAGTGATAGTGATGACTGAAAATTGTTGATGAATAAGCTAAATAGGATTGGTTCAAGTATGGACCCTTGGGGAATGCCAGTTGAGGTCTTGAGGAAGGGATAAATTTAGTTTTGCCGTCTAACAGCCTGTTGCCTTTCATTTCGATAACTAGAAAACCAGTTTAGAGTATGGGAGAAACACTGATCTTAGAGAGTTGGGTGAGGAGTAGAGGGTGAGGAAAAGTGTCAAAGGCTTTGGATAGGTCAAGGAAGAGGGTAGAGACAATTTTGCCAGTGTCATTGGCTCTGTTTATGGTATCCATAATGGAGAGAAGGGCAGTTGTGGTGCTGTGGCTTGGCCTGAAACCATGCTGTGAGGTTGAGAGTATTTAGTTGTCTAGAAGGTAGTGGATAAGTTGTCTATTGATGCATTTTTCTAGGACTTTGGAGATTGATAAAGAATTACATTGGGTCAGAAGTTGCTGATGTCAGTATTATTGCCAACTTTATGGAGGAAGAGAATGAAGGCCTTTTTCCAGGCTTTAGGGGCTTAGGACTCGAGCATGGATCTATTTATAAGTATGCTTATTTGTTAAGAGATACTGTTGCTGGCAATTTTTAGGTATTCTGAGGGTAAATTATCTGGGACATTGGAGCAGTTTTAGTTTTAGAAGTAGTCATTTTATGATTGAGGTTGTGGTGGGTTTGAGGGTAAAGGTAGAAGAGGGGTGTAGACTGGGTTCTTGTGAGAGTTAGGTGTCGATAGGGGAGGGGGAGTGGGGGGTGAACTAAGTGTGGATGTGTGGCAAGTGGAGTGGGTTGTTTGAGAGAATTTTGCTGTGATGTCGACTATGGAGTTAATAAAGAAAGTATTGAAGAGGGATACTATTTCTCAGGACATTTGTCAGGGTGAGGGCAGGGTTGTTTTTTCTGCCTGGGTTGAGTAATGAGGTAACTGAACTCCAAAATGTTTTTTCCATTCTGCTGATGGTTAGACTGAAGTTATTAGGTAATGTTATTTTTTGTCTCTGTTGACTAGTTTTTTTACATGGTTGTGAAGGTCTTTGGATTTTAGTAGATCTGAGGTGATTCTGTGTGCCTGCCATTGCTTTCAAATGTTGTCTCTGGCATGCATGAGAAGCCAAGTGGGATTGGATAGCCAAGGGGCATGGTTATTTTTCACCCTCTTTACACATAATGGTGTGAGTGTGAGGCTTCGGAGAGCAGTGTGCATGCCAGAACCACAAAATAATAACTAGGAGGTAAATTACTTAATTTAATTGAAGGAGTTTATGTAAAAGTCTACGCTGAGCACTCAAGATTCTGCAGGTATTCTTTTGTCACTTTTATACTGTAAAGCTAGTACTCTGATCAGGTCTTTTTCTGGGAGGGAGGAGTAGTAATGGTGGAGCATAACAATATGTAGCCAACAGGTACACATAAATTAGTGTACCAAAACAGGCAGTAATACTTAGCTAAAGACTGGATTAGAACCCTTGAAATTAATCAAAAATCTTTATAAATATGTGAGCATTAGCTCTTCACAACACAAAGGAAGTACTACTTTGCAATGTTAAAATATCACAGTTAAAGAACAATGATAACTTACTGATGCAGAAGGGGTGAACAGAGAAAGAGAGAGAGAGAGAGAGAGAGATGAAGAGAGGAATACAAACAATATTTATTGTGGGTCATGTAGGAACATCCGTATGTTGTTTTAGTCTTACATATTTAATCATCATTAATCTATCGTGCTCCTTACAATAAAGTGCTTACTATAGTTACAAATAAGGGATAGGAGAGTACGATAAACATGAATGCCTAACCAGTATAAGTTTGGCTTAATAAATCTTCCTGTTGGGGCTGCAATGTTCTTGAAAATGATGCCTTGCTGTACTACTACCATGTTATGTTAAGGAAATATTTTATATGGACAGAAATACAGATATTTGCAGTTAAATATAGGATAGGAAAATGAAATGTCATGAAGAAGTAAATTGACATAGACCTGTAATCAAACCTATGACACTATGTAAAAATATCAGGCTATAAAAGGGTAATTATCTCAACATACTGCATAGGAACATCTACTTTAATACATCCAGCAGCCTAAGAACGGCTATATTAACTGTTCCACAGTACTGCCTTTAGTCTGCCTTTGCTATATATTCCCATAGTATAGTGAATTTAAGCACATTTGCATGACAGTAATTGGATCAATGCAGATAATAATGAAATTCTTATTTTTTGCAATAAGACATTAAACAGCACTGTCATTCAGCAATGCTGTGCTATGTCAAACTCCACACAAATGCTAAGAACACAAAGCAAAGGCTTTTCCATTGGCATCAATGGCCTTGTGTGCTGTGTGTGAATGTAGTTTTTGACCTCATTAAATATCTGAAAAAGGGGTGGATAGGACAGTGTTGAAAATGAGGTTGGGAAGCAGAGGATAGGATGCAAAGGAAAGAACACAGGAACTTTCAGGAGGGTCATGGGAGAGCACCAGAGCTATCTACTTCTTCACAATGTAAATATACAATTGTGCACACAATTTCATGACTTTGTTGAGACACCACACATACTTATTTATATTTATTTATTTATTGACATTTGTTAATCGGATTTATCCAACTGGGCTTGTGGCCCATTTTCAGTGGAGACCCGAGGAGAAAAGCTCCAGTAGTGCATTTTTAAACAAGTACAATTTTAAACAATATTGATATAATAGCAGTTATAGCAAAAAGATTCACAAATGTTGGGTTACATGCATAAAGTTAAAGTTACATTAAAAAGAAGCTTAGTAACATAATTCTACATTGATATAGTTCAATAGGTCAACAATAAAATGTTTTTGTTTGTATAAAATTATGCAAATGCATAGTAGACACATTGGAGAGAGAGGTGTAATGAGGTACTAAGTATGGACCTTTTGAGGGTACATAAAGGGAAGGAAGACTAGGTGGGGGTCATAGCAAGGGCAGGTCCTGGAATTGAGAAAATAAGCTTTTAGTTCATTTTTAAAGTGTGAGGTGTGGGAGATTGAATGTAAGTCAAGGAGAAGTTTGTTCCAAGCATGTGCAAGGGAGTGTTTGTAGAGTAGTTTGCCTACTGACCTTTTTGGGTGGTAGACATCAAGTAATTGTTGGTTAGAAGTACCGAGCGTCCAGGATGGGATGTAGAAGGAGACTAAGGAAGATAGAGATGGACAGAAGGAGGTTTTATAAAGAATAGAATGTAGCATATGAAATTGATGAGATAGCAGAAATTAGGGAAGTTCAAGCCATTGAGGGGGAGTTTAAAGAAATGCAGTGGTGTGAGTTGTATGGGGAGTTAGTAATAAATCTGGCTATTTTATGGTAAGTGTGTTGGAGTTTGTCTAGAGTGGTGGCCTGGATATTGGTAAGAACTGGGGCGGCGTATAAGAGGGAGGGGAGAAGGAGTGCCTGGCCCAGGGTATGTCTAGATTCAGAGGTTAGGAATTTTTTGTTCCGATATAGCAGACCTAGTTTCTAGTTTGCTTTTTTATACACTGGAGTATGTGTAGGTTGAACTTTAGTTCATCATCGATAATGACCCCTAGGAGTTTTGTGTGGGTGTCAGGTTGGATAGTTGTATTGTTAGAAGATGTAATAAAAAAGGAGGTTTTGTGATGAGAAAGAGAACGGGAACAGAAAAGTAGGAGTTTGGTCTTTTTGGGATTTAGGATCAGTAGGTTGTGAGACAGCCATTGTTCAGTGGATAGTAGGGTGTGTTGGGTCAGGGAGTGTAGTTGAGGAATGTTATTTGAGATAGATATAAGTGTAGAGTTGTCGGCATACTGAATAAGGGAGGATTTCTTGCATGAGGTGTAAAGATCATTGGTGAAGATGTTAAACAAAAGGGGTCCCAAGATGGAGCCTTGGGGAACACTAGTGGAGATGGGAAGGAAATGTGAGGAGGATGAGAGCCATTTGACAGATTGTTCCCTGCCAGCTAGGTAATTATTAAACCAGGCAAGTGCGGAGGGGGATAGGTGGAGATTTGTGAGTTTGAATAGTAGTAGAGGATGAGAGACAGTATCAAAGGCTTTGGAGAGATCTAGAAAGAAACAGGAAATGAGTTTATTGTTGTCTAGGGCCTCTGCAATGATATGAGTGAAGGAAAGGAGGGCAGTGGTGGTGCTGTGGTGAGGACGAAATCCATGTTGGGTAGGGGTAAGTAAGTGGTGCATGAGGAGGTGATTGAGAAGCTGTGAGTGAATACATTTTTCTAATATCTTGGAGAGGGGGGACAGAATGGCAATGGGTCGGTAGTTTGAGGTGTCAGTGGAGTTTCTACCTTTATGAAGAGGGATAGTAAAGAAAGATTTCCAAAAGGTGGGAACAGTTGATTCCAGAATAGATCGATTAATTAGTATAGATACAGGATAGGCAATTGAGTCAGCAGCAAGTTTGAGGAATGTAGGAGATAGATTGTCAGTGGAAGGAGAGCAAGCTTTTAATTTGAGTAGAAGAGATTTGATGTAAGTAATGGGAACTGTCTCAAATGAAAACAAAGTTGTGTTAGTGGGACTTGGAGGGGTGAGTGGCGAAGTAAAGTTTGGCTTAGAAGTTACCAGATTTTGGATGGAAGAGATTGTGTTTATACAGGAGGGTAGCTGTTTCCTGAGAGGAAAAGTTAGGGTATGGGAGGCATTAGAGGGCCTTCCAGGATAGAGGATGTTGTTGAGAGTTGACCAAAATTTCCGAGGATTGGATTTGTTGTTAAGCTGAGCAGAGCTATAGTATAACTTTTTGTCATTAGTTGTATGTTTTTTGCAAGGTTCCTCAGTTGCCTGTATTTTTGAAGAAGAAGTGGTTGTTTAGTTTTAGTTCAGGTTTTCCAAGCACTATATCTTTGTTTCATAAGGGACCTAGTCTCCTTGGAGAGCCGGGGTGTATGATTTGATTTTACTCTGATCTTCCTAGAGGGAGCTAAGGAGTTTAGAGTACTCATGAAGATGCTATTGAAAGTGCTTACAGCATGGTTTAGGGGGAGGTGTTTTAGGATGGACCAATCTATGTTGTGTAGAATGGAGTTAAACTGGGATGAATTGAAAGTCGATAGTTTTCAACAGTCTTTGATAAGGTGGGGTTTAGGAATATGGGAGTAGTGTCTTAAGATGGTGGTAGGGAGATGATCACTGAGGGAGTCAGGTAAGGTGGTGGTATTGTGGCATTGCTGGGGGGAATTGGAAAGGATCCAGTCTATGATGGAGCTGGAGGTGGAATTTTTATGGAAATGAATGGGAGATGTTATAAGTTGGTGGAAGCCGTGTAGGTGGATAGTGAGTTGGGAGGAGTCAGTTGTGAGTTTGGACCAATCAATGTTGACATCACCAAGGATAAGTGTCTCATATAATATGTTGTGGGAGAACCAGGATAGGATGTTTTCAAGAATGGGCAGATTGTTACCAGGAGGAAGGTAGACAGAGGCAATTGCAAGTTTTTTGTGGTGATTCAGATGGCAGTTAAGGATGATGATTTCAGCTGGGAGGAAGTCAGGAACTGGGGAAGGGTAAGGTGAGAGGTTAAGGTTGTTTGAGTAGAGGATGGCCACGCATTTGGAAGAGATAGGGCAGGGGTTGTGGAAGCAACACTGACAGGTTGTGACCTTGAAGTTATGGGTGTCTGTGCCTCCATCTGTGGAGGTATGGTGGCCTTAACTGCAGTGGTCTGTGTACCTGTCTGTGCTGTTGATTATTTTTTTTTTCAGTAGCAACTTATGCAAACAACAGATTGTCAATAAAATATAACCCCCCGAAATAAAATTTAAAAAAAGATAGAGAATGGGTAGGGGAGACAATCAAAAGAGGTAGTTGGGTGCATGGCATGTCATGGTGCTGTATTTTTTTTAAATAAACTTCAGTTGGCAATACATAAACAATTATGATAATTTACCGGTGTACACCTTTGCCATCTCCATATATGATGGAAAGGTATTTATGTATCAAAACAAACAAATCTCACTGCTATGATATAAGAAACAGTAGCCTCTATTTCCCTATGGTGGATAGGAATTATGCATTCTAATTTAATAACTGCAAATACCATAATTTAGTTCTTCCTAAATTACCGCTAATATTTAATAAATACTTATCCAGTAATAACAAGTAATTGCTGCTTTGGGAAGGGACCAACCCCCCCCCCCCCCGACACACACAGACACACAGTTGAGCTTGTTCCATCATTGCCTAATGCAAGCAGAAAGAGTTATTGGGGAAGGCATGCATGCTTGAGATGAAGGTGGAGGTATCATGATCAAGACACTAGTGCTTGAGGAAATTAATATAAAGTTCTGGCTGGAATTTTAGAGACAAGTTAATCTTGCCTGGTATGTTTCTCAGTTGCAGCTATCACCTCTGTAGCTGTACAGTGCAAAATGAAAAGAAA
The DNA here is from genome assembly GCF_019279795.1 of Protopterus annectens. Taxonomy (NCBI): domain Eukaryota; kingdom Metazoa; phylum Chordata; order Ceratodontiformes; family Protopteridae; genus Protopterus; species Protopterus annectens. Next base: position 864,307,979 of record NC_056745.1, read on the forward strand.
AGAGGCATATATGAAAGCATAGTGAGAGCCTAAGATGGCTGCCTAGATCATTAATGCCATATCATAGACAGGTTAAGGGTAAGTATAGTTACATAACTGTGGTTATGGGTAAGTATACTTACACAACTGGATGGTGTTCCCTGTCCTAAATTCAACCTCCCACTGGCTTTGGAAGTCCTGCTTGCACTTCTTAAAGTCATTATAGTGGTGATGACATTGTTCCTCAGTGTGTGGGATGCCTGTTGGACTGAAGACAGCCTTGGTTAAGCTATTCCAAGCCTCGTGAACCGGTATAATCCCCCAGCAGCAGTCTACAGCTATAGTGCTTCAGATATCATAGACTCCTCAACACCCCGACTTTGTGAGCCAAATTTAGCACCATTCTCTCTGTAGCCAGTAATGTCTGCAAAAGTCAAGCTAACAAAATATATTTTCAATTGGTGCCCAATGGAAATCTTGCTTGTTATTGGTATTGCCCAAAGATGCACAGCCTTGCAAATGCATTTGTGAAATTGAAAGCAGATGGATTTCTTCACACACATTGACACAACTTCATCACACCGCAGTAGAGGTGTTCAACATAAGATTTATCTTTGCCATCAGTGATGCACAGCCTATTGACACAGGTTCAGTGTTCAACAATGGAATATACCAGCTGGGAATTGAACTTAAGGAATGATAAAGCTTGCAAAAGATGAAACTTACTTTATTAACTGATATTGCCACACGAGAACTATCTTTCCAGTATGGAAATTAGAGATAAAGTAATTTCATAAATAATGGAGATATACTTCAGAGAGGTATGTACGTGTATGGGATTAATTATTTCTGGGAATTCACTCCTTTGTAAATATCAGTCTTTCTGTTTGTAAATATATTTCAGATGGATACAGGTGAATGTGCTGATTAAGGCAGATTGGTTTATGTTACATACATACTTCACAAGACATATACAACACTGGATATGTGATGAGACATGATTATAACAAAAGCATTGTGCCCATCATACATATAGAAGTAAATGTTATATTAAATAGCATCATTGTCATGTCTAAGAAATCAGACACACATTAGCTTGAGGTTATATGTGAAACATCAGTGATATATGCTAAATAGAAATGTTTAATTATGCCAGGATCATTGATAAACTTATTGCAAGAAACAGGTTTAACATTATCATTTTTCTTTAGTGCTATAGTCCTAGTCAGTTTTGTGAGAAACTGCCTTTTTATACCCTTTGTAAAAAGTATTTTATAGTTGGATTCAAACCATTAATCCTGTATGTTCTTCATCTAAAGTCATTGCACTTATCCATTATACCACAGAGATAGCCCTATGATGGATGAGATTTCTCCACTCAGTACTGTCCAAAGTGCTGAGGAAAGTGCACCATTACCAGGTATGTTTGTGCTATCCAAGGAATCCTAAACTGAAATTTTCTCCTTATAACTTAGGTAGTGAACCATGTTTGCATGCTGTCAAGTGAAAAGCAAATGCAAATTAAAATTAAAAATTGCAATGTGATCTCTAATCAGGATTTGAACAATACCTCCTGTGCCTTAATTCTTTCAATTCACTTCAGTTACACCTTGTACTACAGAATTTGACATCTGTCAGGTGTGTTCTCTGAAGTGAGTACTATCCATGTTGTGGAGGGCAGTACAACGATGCCAGGGATATTTGCTCTACAATAGGCAGCCTAAACTAAAATTTTCACTTTTTTCCTTAGGCAGTGAATCATGTTTGAATGCTGCTGAATGGAGAGCAAATGGAAAAGAGATTACAAAATAAACATACGACAGAGAAAAAAAAAACAGAAAGCAAATGAAATACTATGACTATATATATATATATATATATATATATATATATATATATATATATATATATATATATATATATATAGCAATAACTAGAGCAAGAAGTACATTTGAGTAAAGCATTTATCCTTCTTACATCTCTTGCAACATCAGGCATGTACTTCATGGAACAAATTATCAGAATTTTAGTTAATGACAAATAATGTGAAAGTAGATAGACAAAATATCACATCTCGTTAGCAATAGTAACAACAGTTGCCTTTTAAACAACAACACAATGATATCACACAATGTGATGAAATGTGTGTTCAGATAACCCTCTGTAAAATTATCACTCAAGTGGATTCAAACCATGCATCAGATGCTCTTTATGTCTAATGTCACTATACTTATACTTTGTGACACAGAGAACGTTATCTGCCAGCTGTACTTTCTTCCCTGAGTACTACCCAGAGATATGACAGTGTTAGCAGATGTGGCTGTGCAGGATCCTGCTCCCATAGTGACAATAATCCACGGCTCCATCAGTGATGGGGTGTACACACCCAAACATGGTAGGGCTGTGGGTCATTGTCCTGGATGTAGTTACTCGGAGAGCTTGTCCATCAGACATTGCTCACATTCAGGTAGCACCTCGACTTTTAACCAGGGCCATGGAACTAGCAGTGCAACTCCTGGCAGAGATGGCTGCCATAGTCGGGGGTGAAAATTCCGAATGGAATGTTCTACCAAGCATGGGTCACACTTGTCTGACATGCCAGGATGTAGTGCTAGTGCAGTGCTTGGTTGTGTTCATGCAGACACTTACACATAGGAAGAAAGGTTTTCACTTATCCATACTGCTTTCCACTATCTAAAAAGATCTGATGAGTTCTATATTTCTGTTGTTACTGGCCCTGAACACTTTATACTCTGGAAGATACATGTCTTTCTTACTTGCACACTCACTTCTTTGGTGTCAACCTTGCTCTCCTATCCCCCACCCCCACCCTGTGCAAATAATGATGATTATGCCCTGCCCTTTGCACATATCTTTGTCACTTAGGGTTGTGTATATGTCTGATGCACACAATGGATAGCTAATGCTAGCTTATCCACAGGCTTGTATTTATTAATATGCATTGCAGAAGAAAAGTTGGTGATTTCTTGTTCAGACTCATTTGTGAAAGACTATTTCTACAGTTGTTGAACCTCATTGTATTTCAGTTAGTATTGTCATTATATCATTGTAAGCATTAGATATTGCAATCTTGCTTCTTGGTATAGTCATGCAAATGAGGGTATAATTGACCTGAGCTATGTTTTTTAGATGATGGTGAATTGAAATTAGTGAGGCATAATATTCATTGAGTATGCAAGTGAATATAGCAAAAATATGACAGAGGAGATATTACTGACATAACTGCACACCTTAGACAAATGCTCTGCTTAGGGGCATATGCATATTTCCATATGAGTAATCAGTTCTGTAACTTTTTTTTTCTTTACAAGTTCCACACTTACTTTGTCATTATTATAGGTACAAATTATGCCCTTGGGAGTTGCCCCTGAAAAGATGCTATCAGAACACTGCCAAAAGGTTTTTCTGTTTGAAAGGCACCAATTTTCATATTTGTATGTGGGTGGGATCTCAGGCTTTGAGCTAGGTAGTGAGTGTGTGTGCTATCTTTTCCCTCTTAGACAGAGCTAGGGCATACTGTGCACATCGCTGTCTACCAGCACCAGCTGCAGCTGGTTGTTATCCTCTAACTCCTCATCTGGATCTGCTGCTGTGCTTGCCTATGGTCATTGAAACTGTGGTCCAGCCCCTTGCAGTCCTTGTTGAAGCTGTTTCCTGAAAATCAGATTGTGTAACATGGCACAGGCTGCAAACATATCAGCACAGGTGCCTGGGTCATACTGCATTGCAATTCTGATGTGTCTAGACAATGGAACCTTGATTTCAGCAATCCAAATGCACATTATATGATACTCCTAGTTTGAGTATGAGCCTCATTATATCATTGAACAGTGGGGTTGTGTGGGTTTCTTATGGGTGTCATGAGTCAGGGCTACAGTGCATAACTTGCATCCCCCACTAGATATCCTTGAGGAATGTCACCCCTACCAAACCTGGTGTACAGCTCACAGGTGTGACATATGTGGGAGTCATGGAAAATGACTAAGTAACCTGCCCAGCCATTGTATATTATCCCCATGAATGGGCGTGCCTTCGTTGAAGGTTGAACGTCGAGCTGGCACCTCGGCGTTCGTGAAAATCTACTGCCAATCATTAGCAGACCAGAGTTCCACTGTAGAGACCCCTAATCAGGAAAAGCCAAAAGACAAACAACAACAACAACAACAGACAACCTGACAATTTATGCTTATAGTGTGGAAACGCTTTCTGTTGATATACTTCCTTCCCTCTTCCCCAGGTGGGGCTTTTGTGTGTGTGTGTGTGTGTGTGTGTGTGTGTGTGTGTGTGTGTGTGTGTGTGTGTGTGTGTGTGTGTGTGTGTGTGTGCCCCCCCCAACATTTCAGGGAAGTGTGCCACTGAATGTCCTGCATAGCTCTTGCTCTCTCCTATGGGATTCATGGGAAACAGATATACTCCTTTGCATGTAATAGCATTGCATTTAAAAACTGAAGTAATATTTTTGAAGCCAGTGCCTGTAACACCTCTAATATATATCTCCTGTTCACCTCTGGAAAGTACCAGTAGCTAGTATACAGAATGTTAAATATACTTTTGTTCCCAGTGGAACACGTTCTTCATGATTTCCCTTGGGCCTGAGGTGGGGGCAGGAGAGGTTGCATATTTCCTCCAGTGTTTCCTTGTCCAGCTTTTATCTTAAAAGAATTTCTATGTCATGCAGTCTACAGTAAGTCAAACATTGTCTAAACATCCATCTTCTTCTTGCCCAAGGTCTGGCAGTAGCAGTGGCACCCTGATTTAAAGACTGTTACACATACAGTATAATAATAGAAATGGCAAACATTAACATTTTTTTTTTCTAAGTGAAATCTTGCCTCTATTCCAGAGAGTTTAGTTGTACAACTCACAAATCTACACTGACCTATTGATTCCTGAATAGCTCCATCATGTTGGATTGGTTAATTAGCAAGTATTTCAGCTCTTTATGCTTTCATTAACATATTCTGCCATTTTTCTGTGTTTCCCAGGTCTACATGCTATGTAGAGCAGTTTAATGAATACCAAATAGTTCACTAGCATGTCGCTATTAATTAATCTATCCCATAGTTTAAAATATAATTTGCTCAGTGAAACAAAAAGATGTTTATCTATGTTAGCATAAAAAATGTACTTTAGCATGCAATCTAGTTAAAAAAAATGTTTAGCTGTCACACCATATGTGTGTGTGTGTGTGTGTGTGTGTGTGTGTGTGTGTATATTTATATATATATATATATATATATATATATATATATATATATATATATATATATATATATATTTACAGGGTTCATACTATATGATGAACTCTAGAAATAGTGAACGATCTATTATCAAACCCATAATAAAGACCAGGTACAGGAAGTCCAAAGAAAGCACAAGTCCACGAGTTGAATAGGTGTTGTCTTAACGCAACTTTAATAAAAACAGAAAGCGTTTTCGCTACCTACAATATAGCAGCTTCCTCAGAGACAGTAAATACAACAATGCAGTTCCAACTTAAATACAAAGTTTGGCGCCAAATTGCATAATGCAAAATCAACTAATTTTAAAACAAGTCAAAAGTCATTTCCTCCTGTTTGAAAAAAAAAGCGATAGAAAGGAATAATGCCTTCCTACCAAACATTAATCTAAAATAAAATAAGTACCAAAGCAATAAAACGTCATTTACTACAATATTACTTATAAGGAATCACTGAAGGAACTAGTTGGAAGGTACTGTCATGTTTGTGTAACGATCACAATGTTACTGTTTGAAAACTTTAACTAAATAACAAATACCATTACAGATTGTAAAAGTACAAGGCATACGTTCCAAAAAGTGATCCACAGAATCAACAGTAAATTTCTATTAAGAAAGGTCAGTAAAATTATCATTTGTACCACGAGAAAAAAACAATAAAGGTTTGTCAAATTAAGACATCAACAGTAACTGCTTTAATAGTTGTGATTTTATATTCAAATAAATGTATACATCTTAACTTGACACAACTTATAATTTTAAATTGCAGTAAAAATATACCTCTCAAGGCAGGGACCTCAGTGTAGAGTTACGCTAACCCAACTGCAGTAAGCAGCAATTGCTGCAAGCCTTAAAAACGTCAATTAGACAAAATAGTATTTAAAACCAAAAAATGATACTGTCTTGATGTAAAAGGCATAAAAGTGGAAGCAGCCATAACGCTGTGTTCAACTGTGAATGACCCATCAAGTTAGAAACCTAGTTGTGGTTATGTATTTATTTACCATGTAACCTTAACTTCAGCGGCTCCGGTAGTAGAACGCTGAATGAACTGTGATGAGAAGAATGTATAAAGGTATGTAACTATTTAAATTACCTCGAGGAGCTGATAAAAGCTGGGTCAAATGTGGTTGAGATGTGAGTATACAGTGTAAACGTAGTCAAGAATGTAAATGCATTTGCAAGGTGTATGAATGTGTACATAAAGCAGGATACTGAAAGAGCTAAATCAAGTGTACTCAACTATGAATATTGAAAATGTGTGTCGGTGACGTACCAATACAGCCATGGTGAAAACTGCATAAAGAAAGTGTGAAAAGGATAAAAAAGAATGACAATAATATGCTCTAAACACAGATGCTGAAACTGAGAATAAGGGGAGATGGTGGACAGAATGAAAAAAAAAAAAAAAAAAAAAAAAGAAAAAAAAAAATTCCCTAATTGAGTGAATGTAGGATGCAGTCTGTGAAAGTATGTACTAAGCAAATATAAAAGTGTTGTAGTGGAGCTGGCTCCAAAAGATGGAACAAGTTTCAGTAGTAAATAAGCCAGTGATTGTGTTGTTGTAAAATGAAAAGTGAAGGAGGTTATCTTAAATAGCTTTTAAGTTTGAGAAGGCATGAAATATTACAGTTTTCATTCAGTCCAGGCGGATGGAATGCGTTAAGTTTAATCTGTCATTCCAATTCTTTAGTTTCCAAAAGAATGGATGCAGGTCCGCCCCTGATATTATGTGGAACGTGATCAATGGCACTAAAAAGAAAACTGTGGCCTATGTTGTGGATTATATGTTTTGACAATGCATTATCCTCCTTGCCTTTTTTAATAGCATACATATGTTGGTAAACTCTCTCTTTAAATTTACGCTCAGTTTTACCAACATAGTATGCAGGACAGCAAACACAAGTAGCCAAGTAAACAATAAACTTTGTGTCACAATTCACTTTGTAGTGGATAATAAGTTTTTTACCATTCAATTGTACAGAATTACCAGTTCTAAGGTAACTGCACCAATTGCAATGTCCACACATGTATGTTCCTTTCTGTTGTGAAAAACTGACAAAATGCTTGTTACTCTCTAATAAAGCTTTCAGGTTTTTGCCTCTCCTGTAGACAATGAGGGGTTTATCTCCCAGTTTCTCAAGTAAAAAGCTGTTACTCGTAATAAAGTGCCAATTTTTAAAAATGATGGAACAAATGTGTTTAGAGTCAATACTGAATGTTGTTATAAAACTTGAGGAATACCCACATGTCATTTTTACTGCTTGTTGAGAAGAAGTGGTCAGACTGATTGGAAAGAGTGGTTCAGTCACTGGGTGGTTGACAACAGGTCCTATATTGATGTTGTGAAGGAGAGGTTTGTAAAAGCCTCCTAGTCTCTTATTCCTTACTTCTGATGTTAATTCATGAATTAAGGGCACTGGGTAGTCACGGCTACTGAACATTTCAAAAAGAAGTTGGCATTCCCTGTCAAAGTAGGCTTCAGTGCTACACATTCTAGCTGCTCTGATGAGCTGGCCTTTAATTATCGATCTTTTTTGCTTAAATGGGTGCTGACTCGAAAAATGAAGAAGTGAATTACAGTAAGTTGGTTTTCTATGGATAGTTGAAGATAATAAACCAGTCAATGTATTTTTTTCGAGTCTAACATCCAAATAGTCAATTGAATTTGTTGAAAAATGATATGTGAATTTGAAAAAAGGTGTAGTGCTGTTCATGTATTCAATAAGTGAAGCAGCATCTTGTTTGGAACCCCTGAATAAAATAAAAATATCATCCAGGTATCTGGTATAGTATGCTATCTGGCGTGAAAAGTTAGAATTCTGGAGAATGAATTTTTGCTCCCAGTAAGCAACAAACATATTAGCCACAGTGGTGCCACATGGTGAACCCATTGCTATGCCTTGTGTTTGTATAAAATATTTTTTTTCAAAAATGAAAAAGTTAGATGATAAAATGATCTCTAACAGCTCAGTGACAGTGTCAATGTCAGTTTTGGGTGCACCTAAGTTGGATAGTATAATTGCAATCCATTCTGTAGCTTCTAAGTGTGGGATGGAAGTGTAAAGATCCACCACATCTATGGTGAGAAAATTACATTCAGAATCCAGATTCAGCTGATTAATATCAGAAAGAAAGGACCATGAGTCCTTACAGACACCAGGAATCAATTTAAGATATTTTGATAGAATACTGTCCACCAAACGGGCGCTAGGGTGAGTCATAGAGGACCTACCATCTATGAGAGCTCTGATTGGTGGGTCATGTAGGTCTTTATGGATTTTTGGGATTCCGAAGATAATGGGGGTTTTTGGTGTGATAATATCAATAAAATGATAAACATCATTATTGATGTTACCTGAGAGAAAAAGGTCCCTAAAGTACCCCCTGTTTCTTGAAAAAGTTGTATTCATTTCGTTAAGAGAAGAGGGTTTATAAGCTGGGCTATCAAGAATACATGCCATTCTTGCAGAATAATCTGTGTTATCAAAAATGACCAGCCCACCCCCTTTATCCGGTTTAAGAACCCTGACTGGCATGTTACAAAGTTCTCTTAATAATAGTTGTTGCCCCTTAGAAATGTTGAATTTCTGATAGCTAACTAAAGATTTATAGTGCGCTTCCAGATACCTCAAATCAAATTCACAAGCTCTTTCAAAAAGAGATAAATCAGGATGTAGTGGAGGGTTATATACACTCAGCAGTTTAAGATTGTGTAACTCCTGTTGCATAGGGGTAGAGAAGAGTAGACCTAAATTAAGTTTACGCGTAAAACATTTAAGATCAATAATGGTATCAGACAAGCTGAAATGGCAGTTGGGTACAAAAGTGTTACCCAATGCCAACAAGTCAATAAGTTCTTGCTCAATCGTGAAGCTGGAAAAATTATAAATGTAAAAGTCACCTCTAGTGTTAACTAAGATGGTAGGGAGCTCAGTAGGCCCAGGCAAGGAGACATTGTCCAAAGTGGTGGTGAATGATTGTTCCAGCGTGCATTTCTCTGGCCTTGTTGGCGGTTGTTGTGATGTTGGCCTAAAAACCTGTATTATTATTGTTGTGACCTTGGTTGTATTGACCAGGCCCCTGTTGTTGTGGGACATTGTTGAAATTCTGATTATAGTTGTTCCTGTTAGCCTTGATTCTGTTACTATGCCGCTGTCCTACCTGCGGGTCTAGGAGCTCTTGTGGTGAATCAATTTGTTGATTTTGGTCTTGGACAAAATCAGAACCTCTATCTTGAGATACCTGGTTCCCAGCAGTAGGTTCTGAACTAGAAGGAAAAATAGTCAATTTAGCATAAGCCTTGTTGTGCTGGTAGGCTAGTCTGTCCCGGTTTAGTTTTTTTGCTTTGTTTCCTTTTAGCTTAGCCAGTAATGCAAAATTCTTTTTTATCCTTTTCACACTTTCTTTATGCAGTTTTCACCATGGCTGTATTGGTACGTCACCGACACACATTTTCAATATTCATAGTTGAGTACACTTGGTTTAGCTCTTTCAGTATCCTGCTTTATGTACACATTCATACACCTTGCAAATGCATTTACATTCTTGACTACGTTTACACTGTATACTCACATCTCAACCACATTTGGCCCAGCTTTTATCAGCTCCTCGAGGTAATTTAAATAGTTACATACCTTTATACATTCTTCTCATCACAGTTCATTCAGCGTTCTACTACCGGAGCCGCAGAAGTTAAGGTTACATGGTAAATAAATACATAACCACAACTAGGTTTCTAACTTGATGGGTCATTCACAGTTGAACACAGCGTTATGGCTGCTTCCACTTTTATGCCTTTTACATCAGGACAGTATAATTTTTTGGTTTTAAATACTATTTTGTCTAATTGACGTTTTTAAGGCTTGCAGCGATTGCTGCTTACTGCAGTTGGGTTAGCGTAACTCTACACTGAGGTCCCTGCCTTGAGAGGTATATTTTTACTGCAATTTAAAATTATAAGTTGTGTCAAGTTAAGACGTATACATTTATTTGAATATAAAATCACAACTATTAAAGCAGTTACTGTTGATGTCTTAATTTGACAAACCTTTATTGTTTTTTTCTCGTGGTACAAATGATAATTTTACTGACCTTTCTTAATAGAAAGTTACTGTTGATTCTGTGGATCACTTTTTGGAACGTATGCCTTGTACTTTTACAATCTGTAATGGTATTTGTTATTTAGTTAAAGTTTTCAAACAGTAACATTGTGATCGTTACACAAACATGACAGTACCTTCCAACTAGTTCCTTCAGTGATTCCTTATAAGTAATATTGTAGTAAATGACGTTTTATTGCTTTGGTACTTATTTTATTTTAGATTAATGTTTGGTAGGAAGGCATTATTCCTTTCTACCGCTTTTTTTTTTCAAACAGGAGGAAATGACGTTTGACTTGTTTTAAAATTAGCTAATTTTGCATTATGCAATTTGGCGCCAAACTTTGTATTTAAGTTGGAACTCTGCATTGTTGTATTTACTGTCTCTGAGGAAGCTGCTATATTGTAGGTAGCGAAAACGCTTTCTGTTTTTATTAAAGTTGCGTTAAGACAACACCTATTCAACTCGTGGACTTGTGCTTTCTTTGGACTTCCTGTACCTGGTCTTTATTATTGTTTTTTTTACTTCTTCAGTTTGTGTATCGTATCTATATTATCAAACCCAAATAAACAAAACCACAAAATTTTGAAGGAACGTGTCAGCGATTTTTTTCCCAGGGAAAAAATTTGCTGATCCAAAAAAAAAAAAAAAAATGTACAGGCAACATAAAGTGGGGGGCTTTGCCCCCACACCCCCCCCACCTTAAATATACCAACTCCGAGATCGTACCACAGTGAAGATACAGCAAAGTCTGGAGAACAGCCCAGCAAATTTTTCCCAGGGAAAAAATTTGCTAATCTGCTCCTTCGATGTTCTATAGTTTCGTGCATTTCCGTTCGACAAATGAGCATTCAATATTTCTAGCGTTCACTCATGTAATAGGAACTATATATATATATATATATATATATATATATATATATATATATATATATATATATAGATATACACTCTACATATTCCAAAGTCCTGTCTGTGATGTACTAAGTGCTCGGATCAATAATCAAACCAACTCAAACTTCCAGCACTGTGAACTTAGCCCAAATATGCTGAAATAAAAGACCACAACACTCTGGAAAGTAGCATACCATCCTTTAATGGCTGACATTTTCTGCCACACTCAGCAAACCAAGGTTTCACCTCATGGCGTCATCAGTGTATACTTCCGGAAAGAGGAAGCCCCTGTTTTATACTTTTGCCCTTAAAGCAACAATATTGTACAACAATACTAACTTGTTATACACAGTGTGGATCCAAACATTGTACATATTTAAAACATATAAATATGAAATGAGAATACTTGGTCTTTCCTTTAGTTCACATATTTTTTAAAAACATATTTGAAAACTATCACAAAGATACATTTCTTTTCTGAAGATGTCAATTATTCAGAATACTAAATGTCAAAAGCAACAAATCATCATGCCTAATTTACCAATGTTCATTTAGACCAGGTCTAAATAATGCTCCTAAATTTACAATTCACATTCTTTCTTTCAATTGTCTGTGTGCTAGTGTTAAATCTGTTCCTACTACTTTATCAATACCCAAGTATATAATATGTGCCCTTGAATGCATGTGTGAATGTTTATATAATGCACTACATGCCCTCTTACAGTTAATATCACTGATATGTAATGCTGTACGCTGTTTCAAACTTAAAAATGTTTGTCCTACATAAAAAAAATCACACTGGCATACTGCCATATATATCACCCACTCACTCGTGCAAGTTATAAGATGTCTAATATCATATACTTTTGTTGTGTTGACTGAGGTGAATGATTTTGTTTTAGAAATAACTTTGCAATAAATACAATGTCCACAAAAAGTACTTCCCACCAACCGACTCTCAGTTTTCCCCTCTACTGGGCCTCTACTTTTTTTGAAGTTGGACAAACCTTCCCCTATAGTTCTTCCTCTTCTGTAACCAAAAGTGCACTGGTTATCTAATAGGGAGCTCAAACAAACATTTGACTTCAAAATATGCTAGTGTTTAGCTATTATTTCTTTGATTTTAAATGTATTGTTTCCAAATTTAGTAATAAATCTAAATGTGTCTGAAGATTCGCTAATTTGATGCTCTCTCAACTGTAACAATTGTGTCCTAAGCATTGAGTTGACTGACTGTAAAGCTGTATTTACTTTTTTAACCCTATAACCTCTGGTTAGAAATCTAGACTTTAATTTTCCAGCCTGTTTCTGAAAATCCTCTGGTCTACTACAAATATGTTTTAACCTCTTAAATTGGGCCATTGAAATATTCTTGGCTATATGACCTGGGTGACAGCTATCCGCACGTAACAAAGAATTCTTAGTAAATGGCTTCTGATATAAATCTGTAATCATGGTACCATCCATAGCTTTAGTAACTTGTACATCTAAAAATTCAACATTATTGCTATTTTGCCACTGAACCGAATACCATATTTGTTATTATTAAGATGTTCCACAAACAATTGCCACCTCTCCAGTGTACCTTGCCAAACTGCCCAACAGTCATCCAGATAGCTGTGTCACATCACTAATTCTGTCTTAAACTCATGTTGTTGATAGATGACCTCAACTTCCAGATTCCCCATAAATAAATCGGCATAAATGGGTGCAAATGTTGCACCTATTGCTGTGCCCTTTATCTGTAGATACCAATTTTTCCCTTATCTAAAGGAGTTGTGTTCTAACACCATACCCAATAATGTCAGAAGGAATTCTTGCTCTGTCAATCCATAGTAATTAGAGACCTCCAACCAATATTTGACTGCTTCTATCCCTCCCCAATGTAGGATACTTGTATATAGTGCCTGGACATCTAATATGCCTATATAAGCATTTGTAGGGATTAACAAGTCCTCCATTAACAATAAAAATTGGTTTGTGTCCTTAATTCTTGCTGATACATATGTCAACAAAGGTTTCAATTTCACCTCAAGATATACTGACAAAGGTTCAATAATGTTCCCCGCTACAATAGGTCGTCCTGGCGGTACAGCTACCGATTTATGTATCTTTGGTACCAAATAGAAGTATTATGATTGAGGATCATCCACTGTTAACTGTTGTTCCAAATCTACATATATATTCTCTGCCTCTCTAGCTTGTTTCAAAAATGCATCTATCTGTTGTTTAAATACCATTGTAGGGTCTAAAGGGAGCTGACAGTATGATATTGCATCAGTTAAATGTCTGTGAACATCATGTAAATATTGTTCCTTACCCCAAATAACTATGTCTCCCCCCTTATCTGCTTTGGCAATTACCATTTTGTCATTATTAGACAATTTTCTCAATGCTTGCTTTTCAGCCTTTTTGTCATGTTATTGGAATAACTTCTGAAAACATTGTTCTGATGAAGTTGCAAATCCTGCATCACTTGCTATTCAAATATCTTCACCACCCTATAATATGGAGGCTGAAAATCTGATTTCTTAAATTTAAATCTCTCTGGTCGTGTATCTGTGGTCTATGAGCAGAGTAATACTTCAAGTTTAACTTACGACTAAAATTTTTCAAATCATTTACCACTTCAAAGAAAGACACATATGTAGCTGGAACAAATCCCAATCCTTTATTAAGTACTGTTAGTTCTAAATATGAAAACTCATAATTTGTTAAATTTACAATCAATTGGTTTTCTGTTTGTTGAGTATAATCAGGAGTATTAACCCTGTCTGCTATTTGTTCAGTATTTTCTGAAACATGTCTTCCATTTGTTCGACGATGGTGCTTCCGCCCGCCTCTCCTAAATGGCCCCGAGGTCTCTTAGGTATCGGAGAAACCAATATTTGTGGCTCACCCCATTCCATCTCTGTATCTGTATTGGAATAACCAAAGGATACCTCTGAAGCACTAGAACTGTCTGGGATTTTCCTAAGAATAGACCTAGGCCACTTACACTTAGGTCTACTCATCCTTTTATTTGGCCCATCTTAAAATCTAACCGTTCACTTGACTTTTTTCCATGTGTATGCCACATTATTTTGATAGTCGTTGGAATCCTTATTAAACTTTTTTGACTTCCAGTCTTATAACTCATTTTCTATTTTTTGCACCTCCTTGACATACACTGCATATCTCTCACTGTAAGCTGTATCACCAAAATATTTGGCCATTTGTTCATAAGCCTCATTCAACTTTTCAGACATGCCTACATATTGTTCATAATATTCTTTTAAAAGTCTTATAAACATGTTCGATACCATAAGTTGTACTTTTTGCCATTTTTGAATAAACTGTTCATTCTCCATCCGAACTCCAGGTTCTACATAAACCGTGAGACCTCTAGGGGCTGTATTGGCTGTAGAATAAGCTTTAAGCCTTCTAGCTTAATTTTGTTTCATAGAACTAGCCAGTTTTCTAGTTTCAGCACTCAAATCTGTTTCTTTGAACTCAGCACTTGTTCAGAACTCATTCTAAGCACTAAATAAGCTACAAATTACTACAGCACTCAACTTTCCTCACTTGTCTAGATGAAAGCAGTTTTTAGTACTTAATAAATAAGCACCTATCCAGGTATGTCTAAGGGTCAGCTCTCGGTGATTTCTTCTGCCTACCTGATGAATCTCGGCATCTTGGGGCAATGCAGCAATTGCCTCATGTACACAGACAATCCTCTCCTCCTACCACCCAACACTACAACCTGTTAGAGATGCACTTATATAGCCAAACTGGAAGCAAAGCTCTCTTCACCCAAGAATGGACTAGATAGTCAAGAGGAGAAGGTAAACACTTGCACCACACCACACTCATCACATAGTCCCTCAAAACCTACACCATCAAAACACACACATAGAAACACAAAATACACACCTACATTCATGGAGGCTTTCAATAAAAACCTGCCCAAGCATCAGGGACCTCCAAAGCAGAAACGCAAGCAAACTCATCCCCAAAACACAATCCAAATGACACATAGCCCACAAACTCAGTGTGCCACTCAACCACAGCCCATAAGGCATAACAACATACTCAACACTCTAGTCATAGGTGACTCTATAGTCAGGCACACCGATGTTCCACTCACCAGGCTAAACAAGGAGAAAGTTACTGTCAGCTGCCTGTCAGGTGCCAGGATCCGCCACATAATGCATGCACTCAGGTCACTCCACAACAAGTACAAATATGACACTGTCATTGTCCATGTTGGTGTGAATGACCTGAGACGTACCTCCCTGAACTACATGAAAAGAGACATGGAGGTGCTCTCCGATCTTGTAGCCCAGGCAGGTATGACCCTAGCCCTGAGTAGCATCCTGCCATCACCCAGAATAATACCACAGTTGTTGTGTCTTTCGGCTTTTCCCAGTTAGGGGTTGCCACAGTGGAACTCTGGTCCGCTAATGATTGGCAGTAGATTTTTACATGCCGAGTCGCCAGCTCTGACGCACAACCTTCAATGAAGGTACGCCCATTCACACATGTCTCCACACAGAAGACATTCTAGCTATAATTCATGCCACACCTTTCAGCCACCTAACACGGAATGAAGCACTAAAGGTGGAGGCATGTCCATATTCATTAAGGATATCCACACCTCCAGGTTAGTTGCACAGCATAATGCATCCAAGATTATCCAAGTGCAACTAACTCTGAGCAGGACCGCAATCCAAATTGTAGCTTGCTACAGACCTCCCACCATGCCCTAGGATTCCCACTCCTCATTTCTTGATACACTTGAAAGTATTAGGGTACAACCCAACACCCTAATAATGGGCAATTTCAACTACCCCACCATTAACTGGGAAAACTACTCATGTACCAACTCTTTTGCTCAACGTTTTCTGGAATTCATAAATTCTAACATCTTGGATCAACTTATTCACACCCCCACCAGGGGCAGCAATATCCTAGACCTGGTCATTACCAACATGGGCAACTGGTGTTCCACACCAGAGGTCAATTCCTCGTTGGTCAGATCTGACCACAAGCTAATCACCCTAGACATCCACATCCCGACCCCACCCCCAATTAGGGAAACCACCGTAAAAAACTTCTCCAAAGCCAACTTCACACTTCTTAAGACAGAAGTGGCAAACTTCATGACACCCATGCAGATGGACAATAGAGGTACGACTGCTGAATCCTGCACAAATGCACTTTATAAGCACTTACACAAGTGCATGGATCATGCTATCCCTAATAGAACCAAGATGCTATCCTCCAAAAAAAGGAAGCCAATCTGGTGGTCCTCTGCCATAAAACAAACTCTACAACAGAAGAAAGAAACTGTTGCAAAAAAAGAGTAAAATCCCATGACTGGAGGAACTCCCTGTTCAACCTCATTAAGAAGCTGAGATCCGTCATAAAATCCTACAAAGCTAGTTACGAAAACAAAATTGTCACTGACTCTAAAGACAACCACAAAGCATTCTATAGCTATGTCAAGAATCTCAATGGCAACACTCAGATCTGCTCTGAGTTACAGCACAATGGCACTAAATATACAGAACCAACTGATATTGCCAACATCCTGGCAGATAGGTTCAGTGCTAACTTTACCCCCCTCTCACCTCCTAGAGGGCCCATCTCTATACCGGAAGAATGCAAACAATATCCCAGGCCACATTCTACATGAACTACAGAATGAACTAGCACCCTACCTAAGTACCATGTTCAATCATAGCCTCACCTCAGGCTTTGTGCCCACTGAATGGCACACCGTGACAGTTATCCCACTCCACAAAGGAGGAGCCATGACGGACCCCAGGAACTACCGCCCCATTAGCCTAACGAGCCTGGTCTGCAAGGCTGTGGAATGTATCATCATGGAACATATAAACAAAGACATTGGTAATCTCCAAACTCTGGACCCTACCCAGTTTGGATTTGTAAAATGCAGATCATGTCTCCTAAACCTGATTGACGTCTTTGAAGCAGTCACCAAAGCCATAGATGAGGGTAAGGTAGTTCACACAGCTTATCAAGATCTCGCCAAGGCTTTCAAAACCATCCCCCCACTCTGGAATTATAGATAAGCTCACTAAACTAGGTATAAATCCCTATGTCACAAGATGGGTTGCTAACTGGCTCATGGACAGAACCCACACTGTGAAAGTAGCAGACTCCACATCCGACTTCAGACCAGTGACAAGTGGAGTACCACAGGGTTCAATCTTGGATCCTCTCCTGTTTGGTATCTACTTCTCTGAAGTACAGGCTAACACAGAAGGTCTTTGGCTAACAAAGTTTGCAGATGACTGCAAACTAGGAGCCATAATCAAAACTTCTAATGATGTGGACATACTACAAAAGGGCCTCACTGAGACAGATGCCTGGTGTCAAAGCCATGGCCTGAAGCTCAATGCCAAAACGTGTATTATCATCCCCTTTGGTAAAAACTGTGTACCCATGAACTACCACATAGCTGGTAGTCTACTTAATGCCAAAAATGTGATAAGAGACCTTGGGACACAGGTGGACAGTAGTCTCTCCTTTGATAATCACATCATCACAGTGGTCAGGAAATCCTTCTACGTGGCTCACCTCATCACAAAAGGTTTCTCATCCAGAAATAAAGAGGTCATTGTTCCCCTCTACTCATCACTCATTAGACCCATTATAGAGTATAATGCCCCTTTTGGTATGTACCTCAC